>NC_088927.1:49685000-49715000 GCF_038396675.1 Hydra vulgaris | reverse complement strand
AGTTTTTTTAGAAACACTAGCGAGGGTTTGGGGTTTTTGTTTAGTTTCTTCAGTCTTTGAAGTCTTAGAATATAATTATCAGTTTACTAAACAAGTAGCTTAACTACCTGTAAGGGTGTCCCGTTTCCCCTATTTTCTTTTAAATTTTGATTTAAACTTTTTATGTGCATTATCATTCAAAAAAATTTATTGTAAAACTTTGGGACAATCAAACATTATTTAGGGGTAGCACAGTTACCTAATTAGGGTAGCCTGTAGTTTTCAAGCCTATTTTCCAGCAATTTGAAAGATTTTACTGTCAGCTTTTTAAAATTCATTTGCGAACATTTAATATGTTATTTTTCACTATATAACGCATCACAGCAAAAAAAAAATTGGTCTAAAAAAATATTTAGAGGTTGCGCAGTATCAAGCTCGGTCATTTTGCAATCTTTAAAATCTCACTGCAGTTCCTTGATCTGTCAGCAAGAATGCAATTGTAATAGAAATATAAGATACACTAATTAACTTGAAAATAATAAATTAAAATAAATAAAAAATGTACCTATCGATTGGAAAATTACTCTTTAACTTATTAGTTTGTTATATAATTACTAAATTAATATACTAACTAATTAATAATATACTTATTAATTACTAAAATTAAGTTACATACTTACAAATGCAACGTACAAATCTATATTTTCAAACAAAATTTATTTAAGAGCAATTAAAACTTTAAAGGAATTTCTTAGGGAAATTCCCAAAAAAATTCTTTGTATATTTCCTATTATGGCAACGTAATGTTATTAACTGCTAATTTTTACCGGAGTTTATTGACTATTAAGTTAGCGTGCAATTCAGAACCGTTAGCGGTAGTACTGTATTATTTCAATTTCAAATTTTCAACTGTATTTGTTCAAAAGTGGAGAAGTCTAGAGTACGGAAAACATTACAAGCAAGAAAAGATCATCTAATCAAGTTTATTGAATTTTGTCTCAAAAAAAGTTTAGCTATTAGTTTAAGAAAAAGTTGTTCCAAGCAAAAGCTTTTTTGCAAAGTCGAATTTGCATGAGTCGAACATGCAGAGGTATCGCGAAGTGACAGTACAGCAGCGGATGCCGCCCTTCAGTCGTGTTACAGATATCTTTGGTACTTAACTCGACGGTTGTCTTCATCTTGTTTGATAAATTTATTCCAACGATCAAACGATCTGCCGGCGATCGAACAATCTGCTGTAGCTTTAAAATTGTGTAACATAAAAAAAAAACGAACAAATCAAGCTTGGACAAACAATATTTCCACAAATCTAATTGGATAAAATTCCTAATTTTGTGTCGCTGATTGAGCCAGATTCCTGGCTACTGTTTGATTTATTTAAAATAAAACCTAATTAAGTGGATTGGTTGCAACTACCTGTTGAACATTGGACAACGATGAAGGACTTACTTACTACGTTAAGTAAGTAGTCAAGTTTTCAGAAGTTGTTAATGAATGCGCTGAACAAGGATTCACGCTCATCCAAGATTTCAAAAACAAATTCAAATATCTAAAGCAGATACAATACGCACTCTATATCTTTGAGAACCGTCGAAAATAAGTGTTTCTCATAGGAAGAAAGGAAAACTTCAACCAGATAATTTTCTTTTTACTATTATTTTAAACAGTTTTGTAAATTAGTAACATTATATTTTAGTCCTGTGCGACCCCTAAATATTTTTCTTTCAGTCTAGTTTTTTTACCTGTAATACGTTACTTAGCAATAACATACTAAAAACTCGAATGAATTTTAAAAAACTGACAGTGAAATCTTTTAAAATGTTGAAAAATAAACAACAATTTGCCCAAATTAGAAAACTGTGTTACCTCAAAATAATGTTTAATTGTTAAAAAAATACATAATCACTAATTTCCCAGTGGGCAAGGAACATAAAAAAGACGTCTTTTAAATGTCTTTTTAACGTATTGAACGTCTTTTGAATATTTTAGACTTCTTTTGAACGTTTAAAAGACGTCTTTTTTTGGTCCGGTACCCACTGGGTACACATGCATGATTTTTTGTATTACGCTAATATTAAACATTTCATGCTTATCAACCTATATTCATTTTACCATATACAGATGATACTTAGCAATGAGTTTTAACTTTTTATAAAATAAGTACACGTTTTACTAAACCTCTATGATATATAACACAGGTCAACAACAACAAAATTTTTTTCTGGTGCCGAGCAAACAATTTGTTTTTTGTATAGCATTTCTCATTTTGATTTCAAATACACAACTCATTTTTTTACCATCACGTCAAGTTGTAAAGTTATTTATGTTCAAATCTTAAGTATTTAGGGTAAAGTCCCTAATATTGTCGAAAAAAAAGTTATTCAAAAGTATGTCAACCTGGGTCTCAAAAAAAGCGTATTTCATAGAGATTATAGAAAATATAAATATTTTTTCTTAAAATTTATTGACAAAAAAAATATGTGAAAAAATGATAAAGACTCTTAAAAAAATTTCAACAGAATGATATTCAGCAATAATACAAAAAATACTTATTTTTATTACAAATGAATAACATTTTTAAAATCTCTATGAAAATACGCTTCTTTTGAGACCCAGGTTAACATACTTTTGAATAATTTTTTTTTCGACAATATTTGGGACTTTCCCCTAAATACTTAAGATTTGAACCTAAATATCCTTACAACTTGACGTGCTGGTAAAAAAAGAGTTGCATATTTGAAATCAAAATGAGAAATGCTATACAAAAAACAAATTGTTTGCTCGGCACCAGAAAAAAATTTTTTTTTTGTTGGCCTGTGTAATTTTTGATTAAAATAATTTTTATCCTTGAAATTCTTTCAGTTGATTCAGTCTACTTTTTCGTAATGTTACCCGTATAACTGTTACCACGCATATGATTGAAGAAATAATTTTCTCTGCATTTCAATCTGATAAGTATTCAAGGCGAAACAATAATCAATAGAAAAGATGTATTAAAAATGTTTATTTTTTTCAATTGAAAACAGTTTGTCACGATTATCTATAGATACAGTAACAAAATTTGCTAATGTATCTAAAGATACAGTAGCTAATTTAAATAAAAAGAAATGAGCTACAGTATTTAAAGATAAGGTAGCCAATTTCTTTTTTTCAATAAACAATAAACTTTAAAAACTGTAAAATTATCATAAGTGTTCCTGTTAAACACTTTAATTTATATGTTACACAGTATTACTGTTACATAGTGACCAGTTGATTCCAAACAGTCTTATTATTCACATAAGTTTATTAATAACAAGATTATATAAAATGCTGCATCAATAACAAGACCATACAAAGTATTGTTAGTTATACATAATATAACTTAAAAAAAAAAGGCTTTATATTGCCTTCATAGTTGTATAGAATCATCAATCGCAAGACTATAAGATGTTTTGTTGTTTTTACAAGTTCATCAAAATAAAGACTATATAAATTAATAATATTAATACAAAATCTTTATAAAAAGCAAAACTTCATATAAGTCTTGTTTTCTATAAAAGTTCATAAATTTCAAGACAATACAGAGTCTTGCTATTACATATTCTTAACATAAATCAATAATAGTTATTTGAACTGTTTTTAATCTTAAATATAACAATATGAACTTAAGAAAAAAAACTCTCATGAAAGTTGCATGAAATTAATACGCCTACTTTTTTATAAAAGCCACTTCCTTTAACGTTATAGCAACATAATATACTATAACAATTAAAGGTTTAAGTGGAGCAAATAGCATATAAACAATTAATAAGCGTTTAAAAATAATAAGTAATCAAATAACTTTACAATTAAAGCTTATATTTTGAAAATACAATATTAGTACCAACACTTAAATAAGATTGATTACATGGTCATACATGCTATGGTTAATACATGCACACAAAAATGCTTTAAATGTTTTAGACATGTTTTATAAATGTTTGCCACAAAGTCGGTTTTTTTAATTTTGTCAGGTAACACCTTTGTTCAATTTATCATTATTTGTTCATTATTATCCAATTTGTCATAATATTATTTTACTTGTGATATAACATTTTGCTTTTTACAGCGTTAAAGTTTAACATAAGAAAAATTATATTTATGTTCTGCAGATTAGATTGATCTCCAATTAAAATTCTATTATTTCGTCATTAGTTAATCATTATGCAAACATGCTCATGCATCGGATTCACAATTAGACAAAAAATGTTTATAAAAAATGCTTTAGATGTTTGTTTAAAATTTTTTTCACACTTAAAAATACCTGCGTTTTTGTTTCTGCAAACGGTCAACTTCTGCTTGAAGAGAGCTTTCGCTGTTACGTAGATCGTTTAGTTCTTTTTTTTGTTTTGCGATAAGTTCTTCTGCTTCGTCAAGAGCTTCACGAGTACTTTCTGCATCTCGACGATACTCGTCTAACTATATGTGTTAATTGTGTTAACTTGTAAAATTCTTAACATATTTTTTGATTATATAAAATTATATTAATTTATAAAAATTTATAAACAAATAAAATGCTAAATTAAACGTTTTATCTATATAATAAATTTATATAGATAAAAATTTTTTATCTATATAAAAAATATTTTAAAATACTTTGTTAGCATGTCCTAAGTTCCTAAATTTTTAGAAAAACATTCTTACTTGATTAACATCTTTTAAAAATTAAATTAAGTAATTGCAAGTTAATTAACTCAGAATTTCTGCTTTTTTAAACAATTAATGTTACTCCAGTAAAATCGTTTCTATTGGTAAATTATCAGATTGAAAATAAATAAGAAAGTTTTCATAAAAATAAAAGATAACGTTTTATTCAAACTTACTTACATTTAACATTTTTTATTTCTCTTCTTTTGATATACAGAAATAATATACAATATACGCATTTGTATATATTAATAAATATATATATATATATATATATATATATATATATATATATATATATATATATATATATATATATATATATATATATATGTATGTATGTATGTGTGTATGTATGTGAATGTATGTATGTATGTATGTATGTATGTATGTATGTATGCATGTATATATATATATATATATATATATATATATATATATATATATATATATATATATATATATATATGTATATATATATATATATATATATATATATATATATATATATATATATATATATATATGTATGTATGTATGTATGTATGTATGTATGTATGTATGTATCTATTATATATATATATATATATATATATATGTATATATATATGTGTGTGTGTATATATATATATATATATATATATATATATATATATATATATATATATATATATATATATATATATATATATATATATATAGATATATATATATATATATATATATATATATATATATATATATATATATATATACATATATATATGTATGTATATATATCGCAAAAATAATTGTAATATCTCGTTTAAGGTTTATTATTACTGGTTTAAAAAGATTTAAATTATGTTTTTTAGAAATTTAATAAAACTCTATAAAATAAATTTAAAATATATTTAATTACCTTAGCAATCCTTAGTGTTTTGGTGGCCATGATATTCTTCAAGTTTGTTATAGCTAAATAAGATGTCTAAGCTTTTATATTTCCATATCTTTATTTATTAGATTTAATAGTCGAACAGTCAACCATGACGGTTGAAATTTTTTTTTCTATAATTAAGACAAGGATAAGGATTACGAGGTATACAAATTTATAAGGTTATCGAAATTTAAGGATTACATTTCTTTATTAATTTAAATAACTATTTTATTAGCTTCTTAAAACAATAATAAAAAATATGACAAATTTATTTCAGTAAAAAATCAGGACGCTTTGAAAAATTTTAAGGCGATTAGAGTCTGGATATATAAAAATCATTAAAATATTAGCTTCCCCACCCGAAGTTGGATGGTAAAATGTTAAAAATTATTCTCAATTCTTCAACATATTTAAACTGATATCTTATAAGTTATTGTATTTAGAAATCACATCCATGTAAAAGTTAAACTTAATTTGAGGAGGAGATTGTAAACATAGCTAAGTCATAGTCAGAGCTGTGGTTAGTGATTCTAAGGCCTCCCCCCTCCCTTTTAAAAGATATCTTTCACTAGGGCACAAGTTTTTTTAAATTTTAGATTTTTATTGTTGTCAGGTTCCTATAATTGTAATTTTTTGCGATGCATCTTTGTTTGTCACAGTTATGGACATGCAAAAGTTTGAAGTTTATTTCTTACTTTAAAATTATCTAAGACACCAAAAGTTTGTTCTTGCTTTTAGACATTTGTTGGTCGTTGTACAACTTTATATAACCAATAATAAAAAAATTATTTGTAAAACTTACAATGATAAAAAATAAAAAAGCTCTGAAAGAATCTGAAAGAAGATTACGAGATTCTTGTCGTCAGAACCTTAAATAAGCATTTAACAAGGATAAGATAAACAAAATATTAGTAAACTTTTACAAAATTGCCGTACTTTAGTAGTAATTTAGTTACTTCTATTGGTATAGCTCAGAGCGTTATTTGAACTGCACTTTTGCTACATGTGGACTCTCCGTTTGGTAGCGGAGTTGCAAACGCGCTTTTTCTAAGCAAACACGAAAGTGGACTGACGTCGCTTCCAAAAAAATCCAAGGCGCTGCTTCGCTACCATTTAAATTTAGCAAAATTTTAAACTTGCAGATTTTTCATTGAGTGAAAATTGGGTGAAAAGAAAATATAATAATGGTGCTATTAAAATTATCTTAGATGTGTGCAATTTGATTATAAGGTTTTGAAACCGAGGTATATGCGCTACATATCAAAAGTCCACAACTAGCTCGAAGTATTTACTATATTAAGCAGATATTTGCATCAAAAACTTTTTTATTATCTTATTGAGGTTAATCTTTATATAGATTTGAATAAAAAATTTAAAAATACAATAGCAGAGCTGCTGCAAGTTTCTTTATACTTAAAATCGCGTTAATAAGCAATTAAATGCATTCAATGTTTAATGATTTGGAATTTTGTCATATACAATAGTGTTCGCAACAACTACAAGCTATTTATTTTCCGTAAATCATTTTACAATAGTTTTGATAATAATAATAAAAATAATAACAATAATAGTAGTAATAATAATAATATAAGATAAAAAAAATTAATACAAATTATAGTAATAGTAATAATAAGTATGTTTACAATAATTACAATGAAAAAATAATAATGATAACTAATATTATTATTTAGTTATGAGCATAAAATTATTTATAATAATATGTTCATGATTTATTTAGTATGGTGTCACTCATACAGAAATCTGATCAAAGGAGTGACACCAATTTTTAAACATAATATAAGTAATAATAAGCAAAGACGTGCATTGAAACATATGGACCGTAAACACATAGATTAAAGCACATAGAACATACATTAAAACAAACATGTAGACATCATAATTTGCAGGTTTTAATAATAAAAAAAAAGAAAAAAGTAAACAAAAAGTACTGAATATAATTGTAGTAACGACGAAAAGAAAATTAAAAGAATATTTTAATCGTAAGGACAATATGTCTAAAAGTTAGAATAAAAGTTTTTCAGAATTTTTTTAAATAATAATTTTCGCAAATGTTGGAAAAAATAAATGCACATGCTTGTTACTTTTTACGCTTTATGAAGATTTCAACTTTAGCCATATGTTATATGAAGATATTGACTTTAGCCATATGTTATATGAAGATATTGACTTTAGCCATATGTTATATGAAGATATTGACGTTGGTTGAGGAACAAACGCCCTAGCGATATAAAATTTCAGACATGTCTAGATAAATGCCATCTATGCCAACTAGTAAATTTTGCAACTTATTAACCCACACGCATAACCGCTCCAAAAAATACTCTTGACCAAGTAACCTTTGAAAAGTTAACTTAAATTCTTCCTAACTTAATAGTCTATAAGATATATTACGATATAATAAGATATATGATATATTAATAACCTCCTTCCCCCATCCTTTCCCCTAATTTTGATATACGCTTTTTTGAGTACCCTCCACCTACTTAAAAGCACCAATGCTTTTAACCTACCCACCCAACATTTTATGATATTTTTTTTAATCAAGTGTCTCCTTACTTGTAAAATTGTCCCCTTGCCACCCATTTTATATATGCCTTTTTACAATAATAATGTTTAGACCACTTTTGCTTCTACCTTTCATAAACGATCTGCATGACATTATTACCCGCTTAATAAAACTTTATACTGATGAATGCAGGTTCATTGCAGCTATTAAATCACTAGACCTTGAAAAATGACATTGATAAAACCGTTGAAGGGTCACAACTTTGGCTAATACCTTTTAAAATTGAAAAATGTAAGGTTTTGCATGTTAGCAAAAGCAATTAAACCAGATCTACACACTTTATTCAATGTCCACTTATGATGGCAATTGACGTAACCTTATTGTAAGAAAATCTAAACGAATTCTTTGAGTCATTGTCTTTCATGACCTTGAAGTTCGTGATCAAGTGCAAACCGAAGCTTTCAAGTGCAAACCGAAGTGATCAAGTGCAAACCGAAGCTTTCGAGTGCAAACCGAAGTAACTAAATGCAAACCGAAACTTTATTAGCAAACAGAATTCTTGGTATTTTTAAAAAAACCATTTTGTATCCGTAGTCTATCTCTCTAGAAAACGCCATAAATGGTCTACATTAGACTACACCTTCAACTCGTATTGCAGGCCTGGTCACCTCATATCAAAGAAGATATTTTGCTATACTTAAGCAAGTTCAAAATTTTGAAGCAAAAATGATATCTTTAATAATGCATCTATCTTATAAAAAAAGATTTTTTTTTCAATTTACCACCCTTGAGCAACGCTGCGTACGTGGAGATCTCGTTGAGAAATTCAGAATTTTGCACTAGTATTGGCAAAGTTGAGTTTTTAATTCCATATGTGTTGTAGACCATTTCAACTGCAATCTTAAAATTTGCGAGATCAAGGTCACACATACTACACAGTCAATATCTTAAAGCACAGTTAGTTAAAAATTGCAATGTAAGTCGTTTTTTCGCACCAGTCGCATAGTTAGACCATGGAACGCACTAAGAGTATTTCACTAAGAGTATAACATTAGAACACACTAAGAGTATACCATTAATTCAGCTCGTCATTCAGGCACGTTTAGTGTAATTTATGTCAGCACAGAGAAGCCTAGTGTCGCTCCTTTGCATTAGTATTTATAATTTTCTCTTAACACAATAAACATGCACCGTTGCACTGTTTAATCGTATTTATGTCATTACAATTTATTTCAAATTCAAACATCATTATTTATTTTATTGATCTATTGGTCATTTGTAAAATTTATTTATATTGAATTCTGAATAAGCAAACATATGTTAGTTAGAGATTTTAAATTCGATAAATTGAAAAGCACGCAGGATAGCACACAACTTGCTAAACTTGAAAAGATGTTTAGTGTGTAAAATCATACTTGCAGAATTATATTCAGAAGAAAACAGTTTTGAGTGCTCAAAGCAAATATGGCCATGTAAATGATGAATCTATATAAAGTAAATAGATTTTAACGCATGATTTTCATACATACTAATATTAAAAAAGTCACACCAAAAAAATTTATAACAAAAATTTAGAATAAATCTAAAAATTACTATTTTCTGAAATCAAACGCAAGGCTAACACTGCCTCGTAAACAAAACAAAAAATAAAGAATACAGAATAATATTTCGAAGTATTAAGTATAACTAAATATAAAGAATACAAAATAACATTTCGAGGAAACAACTTTAAAGATTTCTAGTTTAGTTTTCTTTAATAAAGTGAATTTTAATTTAATAAATTTTAAAAAAGTGAAGTTTGTAAATTTATTTAAGTTTCAAATAATATAAGATATCTTGAAATCAAATTATAGGTTTAAAAGTTATTATATTCATTATTATTAAACTTAATTACTTATATATTTTTAACCCTATACGACGCACATTTTTTTAAAAATTTTTAAAATTTTTTTACAAATTGTTTTTGTTTCCTGGTAAACGAGGTTAAAAATACTTAAGACGAAGACTCTTTACATTTAATGATGGTTTATTTAAGGTACGAACTACCTTCTTTTTCTTACTTAATTTAGTATTAGATCTTTGTTTAATTTTATATTAAATTTATTGATTGATTAATTTATTATTTATCTAACTATTCATTTATCTTTTAATTTAATTATTTATAACTATTTTTACAAATTTTTATCTAGATTTTAATTTAATTATTTATAACTATTTTTACAAATTTTTATCTAGATTTTAATTTAATTATTTATAACTATTTTTACAAATTTTTACCCTATGGATAGAAGAGAAAATAGCAGTGTCATTAGTAAAACAAGGAAAAATGTTACAAAAGAGCACAATGAAATTCTTAAGCATTTAGTTGAAAGAAATAAATCTATAACAAGCATTCCCACTTCTCTTGATATATCTAAGCGCACAATTCAAAATCTTTTCGTTAAACAATTCGTTTAAGAATTCGACGACCCAACTGCACTCAAGTCGTTTTCTAATAAAAAACGAGTTAAAGACCTATAAACGCTCAAATATAAAATATTAATGAACTACGCGTACAAGAAAACAATCTTTGTACGCAAAAAGCAATAAAAGACAATCTTTCTGCAGCAGACTTCAACATGTCTCAGCCTACTATTTCCAGAAAACTCAAACGCTCGGATTTATCAAGAAAGTGTGTTGTGCAAGTACCAGCAGGATGCAATTCAACACGAGTTATTGATGCACGCTATGCATTTGCAAGCGAAATTAGCGGAATTTCAAATGAAAAACATATTTAATTTGATATACCTGTATTTAATATGCACACCAACAGCACATACGGATATTCGCTAAGAGGTGCGCCAACAATTTTACAGTCGTCTGCAAATCGTGGCAAGAATGTTAGTTTTTTTAGGGCTCGGAGAAAACCGGAGAATTTCAAAAAAACAGTTTTCGGTTTTTTAAAATTGTAAAACCGGTAAACCGGTTTTACACCGATTTTTATATTACAAAAAACAAATTTTATTGATCTAAAAATCTATTGATCTAAAAAAATTTATTGATCTAAAAATCCAACGTAACCTACTGAAATTTTTTACTGGAATTGGATTTGTAAACTGAAGAAAACAAAAAAAAGTCTTAGAAAACAAAATTTAGCATGATCATTTTTTTTTAACAATAAGAATAGTTTAAAGTGCATTTCAAAAAGCACATATAATAAAGCAACTGTCACTTAAAAATCTTTTTTTTTTAATAAAGTAATATCTTTGGAAGACTAGTGCATCCAACTGATCAAACTTCATTGAATAACGTAATTTTATACAGAAATTACTGGTGATTGAAAAAACTCTCTCGCTTTCTGTTGATGTATCGATTCCAGAGCATTTAATAAGTTTTGGATAGTTGTCAATTTTTTCTTAGTGACACAAAACATTTTTTGTTCATTTTGAAAGGATGAAACAAAACTGTCTTTGTTTGCCTTTCCACATGCTTTTGGAACCTGGAACACTTCAGATATTGATTTCTGCAATTGCTGCACTAAAGATGGCGATCCTGATGCTGTTGCTATCAGCTCAACTTGATTTTCGTTCATATTGTCATTTATAGTTGGTTATAAATCTGGATCATTAAATAATCTTTCAGTTAATATTCTTGCCAAGGACAATGTAGCCACCTTAGGCGAGTATGAAAGTTCCGTCAACTCTGTTTTTGGAAAATTTCTACTTTGTAGGAATTTATGCAATGTAATTACTTCTTTATTTTGCCTTTCTGAAATTATTATTTTCAGTGAAATATAAAATTTATTTCCCAAACTTGTGCAGTTTTGTCTCATTTGAGTAAATAAAAATGTCAGTACTCCTTCTGCAGTGAGTAAAGTTAATCTGGTTTTGCTCAGTTCTTTTACTGCCAATTCTGCTGGCTTAAATATTTGAATTAAATTTAGCAAAATAGAAAAATCCTTTTCATTGTATAAATCTTCACGCCCTATTTCTTTCAGTGCGTTTTTTACGCAAGCTTTAAGTTGCACAAATCTTTCCATGGGTATAAGTGAGTTCCATCTGGTTCTATAGGGTTACAGTCTAATATTAGCGAAAGTTTTTTGCCATTTATCTCTTCAACATATTGTTTCAATAGGTCTTTTCTTACTGGGAATCTTCTGATAAATCTGATAATCTTTCTTGAGTTGTTTAATACATCATTAATGATTTCATCTTCTAAATTGTATTCAATTTCATTATTACAGGCAACATCTATATCTAAATTATGATCTCCAGAAAAAGAGTAAAACTGATTTTTAGTTTCCTCATCAGAATTTAAACTGCCAGAATTTGATATTTTATAAACTGGCTTATCGACTACAGATACTTTTTTGTAAAAAGTGTCTAGAACAGCTAAATGAATAGCAAGATTGATGCAAAATTGGTTTTCAATTCCATTTAATTGTCCATATTTTCCATCATTCCGAATATTTTATATTATAATTCCAATTTTTTCTCTATAGAAAAGCCTATGATCAATTTTTTAATTGTTTTTTTGCTCCTAGGCATTTTATAATCACGTTTTGTAATAAATTCTGCAATAGCACTTGAATATCTCATGGCATGAATAGAAAACCCATTATACGCAGCACATTTGGCCAATAATTCTTCCATTGACGTTCTTTGTATGAATTTTAACATACTTGTTTTTGATTTTTTCTGTGTTGGCTGACTAGGCTGAGTTGATTAGGCTCTTCATTTTTATTAACTTCAATCTTATGTTTTGCTCGAAGATAGTTTGTCTAATTTGATGTACTCCCGCTTGCACATTTTAAAGCTAAATGGCGTATTTTACATTTTGCCATATTTGGTGTTTCTTTTCGAAATGTTTGCCATACTCCAGATCTTTTGCTGTTCATAGTTTTTTAACCGGATGTTGACGTGCGACGAAAAATGGATTATGTACTGCAACAAAAAACGAACATATCATTGGCTAGCCAGTAACGATCCAAGACCAATGACTCCTAAACCAAGCATTCACCAACAAAAGGTTTTACTGTGTATATGATGGACTACAGCAGGTATCGTTCACTATGACTTGCTACCAAGTGGACAAACCATTACTGCTGAGATATACTATTGGACAGAGTTTCGGTTGCTCTTCACCAAAAACAAGCAGCTTTGGCAAACAGAAAAGGTGTTGTATTCCACCAGGACAACGCCAGACCGCACACCGCAAAAATCACGCGGGAAACTCTAGCACGTTTACAATGGGAGATTCTACCTCACCCTCCGTATTCACCAGACCATGCCCAAAGCGACTATCACCTGTTTTTGGCTCTGGATAATCATATGAGGAATCGACAGTTTCGAAATAGAGAAGATCTCGAAAATGAGTTAATTTAATTTTTTAGCTAGCAAACTCAAGACTTTTATAAAAATGGAATATACCAGCTTGTTTCCGATGGGAGAAAGATATTCTTGCTGAAGGAGACTATTTTTCAGAAAAAACTGTTTTTATGTGTATTTATTTATGGATCTGCAAAACCGCACGAACTTTTTTGGTTGCCTGTTATTAAAAGTTGATTGGAATGACATTACCAATAAAAACGATGTTGACTCCAGTTTTGAAGCATTTATTTCTCAAACAATATTGTTGTTAGATTGCCATGTGCCACTCAAAAAAATTAGTATTAAGAACTACAAGCGTCAATTCAAGCCATGGATTACTAAAGGAATAATAAAATCAATTCAGATTCGAAATCTTATTTAAGGAAAAATGTTAAGGATAAAAGATCCAACAAATATAGTTAAACTAAAAACATCTTTAAACGCTATAAATATACTATAATTAATCTAAAAAAATACATCTCAAAAAATTCTTTTCAGAAAATATAAAAAATCTTCGTGAGACCTGGAAAGGCTTAAGTGTAATAATAATTGTCAAAAACGTTATGTATCTCCAAATTGCTTACAAGTTAACGAAACATACATAACTGAACCAACTCTAATCTGCGAAAAATTCAACAACGATTTTAGCTCATAAACTTAATTTTAAAACTCACTCATCTTACATTAGCTATAAAAAGCTATAATCTTAAACATCCAAATCTTCATAGTTTACTGATATCTCCAACAAACCATTCTGAAATCTCATCACTTATATCTAAATTAAAACTTAGAAAATTAATAGATCCTAACATCATCCCCACAAACATTCTCACAAACATCATCCCCACAAACATCATCCCCACAAACATTCTTATTGATATTCTCTTTAAGCTATTTAATATTTCCTTCTTAAATGGAATTTTTCCTGACATTTTGAAATTATCTTGGGTCATTCTAGTATATAAAAATGGCTCAAAGCTCTCATGTAATAACTATAGACCAATTTCAATTCTTTCTAACATTAGCTAGCTCCTTGAAAAACTAGTGTACTATAGATTATACTTATTTTTGAATTCCTTTAACTGTTTAAATGAACTTCAATTTGGATTTTGATCAAAACACTCTACTTGCTACACTTTAATAAGAATAACTGAAAAAATAAAAAAGGCACTGGATAGGTCATTTCGTAGGTGGTGTTTTTATCGATTTACAAAAGCGTTCGATACCGTTCGATATATAATCATACCATTTTAATTTCTAAACTTGAACATTACGGAATCTGAGGGGTTACTTGTAACTGGTTTTAATCTTATTTTTTAAATCGAAAGCAGTTTGTTAGCATTAATGGTTGCAAATCAAATAACAAACATATAGTTTGTGATGTTCCCCAGGGTTCTGTTCGTGGCCATTTATTGTTTTTGATTTATATTAATGATCTTAATAATTCTGTCCACTTCTCATCAGTCCATCTGTTTGCTGATAATACTAATATCTTGCATATTAATAAGTCTTATCGTTCCTTGTGGAAGAATATAAACTTAGACCTAAAAGTTTTAGTTCATTGACTAAGTGCAAACTTAATTTCTCTGAACTTAGAAAAAACTGAACTAATATTATTTTCATCTACAAGACAAAAAAATTTTAAACAACAATCATATAACTAAAATTAAAACTAATAATAGACGTTTATATCCAACACACGTTAAGTATCTTGGTATTTTTATAGGTTCGATATCATCTACTGTTGTCAAGTTTGGGGACAAATTGGCAACTGTAATATTAATAAATTGTTATCAGCTCAGCGCCAATCAATCCGAATAATTAATTTTCAACTCCATAATACAGAAACTTCAAAATTCTTTAAAAAACTTAAAATTCCTATCTTGTCAGCACTAGTTAAATTTGCTAATCTACTTTTGTTTTTGACTCCCTTAATAAAAATTTACCTTCCTCTATTACAACCTTCTTCACTGAAACTCGATTTATTCTGTCACATTTAACTAGAAATATCAATAATGGAAAACTAAATGTACCTCCCTATAAAACTTTAAGGTATGGTAAGTATTCAATTACACATCAGTGCATCAGTGAATGGAATCGAAGTCTTATGTGCATTGTGAATGAGTTTAAAAAATCAAAATTTCAAAATAGTTTATCTTCATTTCTTTATTTAAAACAAAATAAATTTAAACAAATTCTAAAAAAAATTTATGTTTATTTTTTTTATAATTATTAACTTCCTTTAGTTTTATTTTTAATTTTTTTTTTTTTTTTTTTACTATTTCTATAGAGACTTTATTGTTTTTGTCATTAATATTTATTACTTTCATTACTCCTGTTTTTTTTATTACTATTATTATTACAATTATTATAAATACTATTATTTTTACTGTTACTTTTGTTCTATTAATGATTAAGGTTATCATTGTTATTATTATTATTTCTTAAATTAGTATTATTAATATAATTATTTAGTGTCACTCCTTTGGTCAGGATTCTGCATGAGTGACTCCTTCCTCAATCAATTATTTATATTTATTCTTAATAATTATATTTTGATTTTATTATTTATAATATTATAGATATTCTTATTATTTTTATTAATATTGTTATTGCTATTATTGTATTATTTTTATTATTATTAATAATAATATATTATTGTAATTATATGATTGTAAATTTTGAGGAAAATAAGTATCTTGTTCTGTTCTGTTCTGACTAATCGTCGCGTTGGTTTGACAAGGTTCTAACTGACATTTTTGCCAAAACTGACATTATCATTTTATTAGACTATTTAAATCATGATGAACAAAATAAACTGAAATTTACAGCGATATAGCGCAAAACAAGCAAACTGCTAACGTGCCAAAGTTCTATCTGCAACTTTATTTAACTAATATTTAGTTGGACAAGGTTCTAACTAAAAATAACAGCATAATCTCTCGCTTGTTTTTATTAACTAATTATTATGATAGAGAATTTTATTCCCATCAAAAATCATATAAAAAATAAGACTGAACATCAGCAAAAAGTGTTCTAATTTGACACCGATGTAGAATAAAATACCATTAAAGCTATTATTTGAAAATAAAAAAAAATATTTTTTATAACGTTACTCAAATTGACACCTGTCACATTGCGAAACAAAATTTTGATTAGCATAGAAATAACTATTATAAGTCAAAGTAAAAGTTATGAGCTAAAATCATTTTTTTATTTTAAAGTAATGATGTTTTTGCATTAATAAATTTACAAACTTACCGCAGTCAATGTAAGTACAATGTCTAACTATATTTTGCAGTGCCTACCACAAAAAGTCAATACTTGTTCATTTT
Organism: Hydra vulgaris; assembly: GCF_038396675.1. NCBI lineage: Eukaryota > Metazoa > Cnidaria > Hydrozoa > Anthoathecata > Hydridae > Hydra > Hydra vulgaris. Next base: position 49,698,227 of record NC_088927.1, on the reverse strand, counting down.
TCTTTACTTATCTACAACGGTTAGTCAATATATGTGCACTTTGGAACGTTGATTTTATAAAGTAACTTGTTTTAACTTGTTAAATCAAAAATATCAGTAATATTAAAATTTAAACAACTTGTAATTAAACGTTTTTGTAGCAATAATAAAAACCAGGCTGCGTAGTTAAAAAAAAAGTTTTATAAAATGATTTGAAAAGAATTTTTCTGAAAGTTTTTTTTTGAAAGTTTGAAAGTTAAAAAAAGACAATTTGAAAAGTATTCAATTTCGTTTTAAGTAAAATATCAACAGAAAATGGAAAGAGTAGTATTTGATATCAAAAGCAGTTATGATAGTGACGAATTTGTAGCTCCAACCAGTGAAAGCGGTGAAGACTGCTGCGAATTAAGTACACGGTTAGTAACCTAATAAAACTTTTTTGCGTGACTTTGGCCATGCATTTACATATTAAAATAAATTTAAAAGCTTCGAAAAAGTTGTTTAAAAAGATTTTTTACTTTTTAACATGTTTACACAGGAAGAAGAAACAGGAAGAAGAAACGTTTTAATTTAACTAGAGCTGCACTAGATTCTAAAAAAAAACTAGAAAACTAGAAACGAAATGTTGTAGAAGAAGCTTCTGGAAACAATGCCAATAATTTTTATGTAGTACAGACTCAAAATAATTTTGAGATAGACATGAATGTACAACCTACGAATGATGCTGAATTAGTGACAAACAAGTAAGTCAAATATGAAGTGTTTCCCCTCAATCATCCTCTAAATCTTAAAGGTTTTTTAATATATTTATCTAAAAAATGATTTTGACATTAAAATCTACTATTATATACAAAGTGAACCATTTTTAACCTCTTAAGTATGATTCACTTAGTATGTAATAATATACTAGAGATACTATTATCTACTTAGTAATATTACTCTTCTGGCGATCACGTTCAACATACGTTTAAGAAGAAATTCAGAAAACGAATATATAAACCTGAAACCTGGGGAAGTAATAAAAAAAAAGGCATAAATTATGCAAGTTGAAGAGGAAAACAAGTACCAAATAAGATCATTCAAACAAAAAAAAACTGTCTGGCAAACTGTAAGTGCGAATGTGCTAAGAAAATATCAGAAGATGAGCGAAACGATTTTTTTTTTCATTTTAAGCCTTAAATTCAGCTACTGAAAAGAGGTACTTCTTTATTACTTCGACTGATCGCACAACCACTACTAGACCAAAAAGAAACCACGAGGAAAACAATGATAGTGAAAATACAAATAAAGAAACTGATGACCACGCTGAAAAACAAATTTTTCAAAAAGGAAGTACGCCTATAGATATTTTTTTCATATAAAAGGAGAAAAAGTGCGTGTTTGCAGAGGAAAAGACGTAAGTGACTTAATGACTTGGTCTGACTCCTGCGTTCCTCAAAATCGGAACAGTATATTATCAAATGTTTTGTTACATTTTTTAAGAGATAATCCTAACATTAACTCAATCATTATGAAACATTCCCTGCTAGGTCATTCATGCGTCCAAGAGGTGGATCATGCCTATAGCGAAATTGAAAAGCTCATAAGGAAAACTGATTTTCATAGTCGAATTGGATTGATAAGGATGTTGAAACAAGTTAACAGAAAAAATCCTTATTGTATCATTCAAATGAAACCACATGACTTCAAGGATTATTCACATGACTTCAAGGATTATTCCACATGACTTCAAGGATTATTCAGTAACAGTGAAGCTGTTCAATTACAGCTTTGCTTGACAATTAGTCAGTTCCTTTTTCTAACGCCGCTGTTCTAAAATTTACTTAAACATCTCACATTATACATTTTAAATCTAGCCATGATCGCAATGAAGCTATGAATTGTGCGAATGTCAAGTTCAATGAAAAACCTAACAGAAAGAATGCAGCAACAAGTCCATCAACTTCCACTGTTTTGAATGTAAAACCAAAGATTCAAAATTGTACAAAGGAACTTGCAGACTTAAAAAAAATATATTAAAGCTGTCTTTCTGTTTATGCCTCTCGAGGAGAGAGATTACTATCAAGTTGTTCTTCACTTATAAGGGTTGTACTTAATGTAATGGTTTTAAAATGTAGCTAAAAATGTAGTACAAAAAAAAATTAACAAAAAAAAGAAATTAAATTAAAAAAGAAACAATAATCTAATTTATAAAAATTAGCTTTTTATTATTTTGTTGTTTCAGTAACTAACATGTTTTTAACTACCGTTAAACAGCAGTTGGTTGTCATAGTGAGAATATAATTATTACACTTTGACAAGGTTAACTGCATTTTGGGGTATTCATTTTTCAATGAAGAGTGAAATATTTTTCATAAAAAATAGTAATACTTATAGCAAATGCTTATGTTATCATGAGTAAAAAAAATTATCGTTGGATTTTAATAATTTTTGATGGTAGGAACATACCAATTTTTAACATTGATTTACTCAAAACTACTCATGGATCAGTTAGAACCTTGTCAAACCAACGCGACGTAATGTAAGTAGATATTCCAAACGTTAGATCGACTTTAAGTAAACGTATATATAAAAAAAGTTTGAACTATACATTTCAAATCAAGATTCGATTTTTAGTCAATAATAGGTCGCTAAACGTTTTATCCATTTTTCGATCGATTTCGACTAAATATTGACCAATTCTGAACCAATTTGCGTTTACTGGGAAGATACTCTAAGGAACTTTTATAAAAAGAATTCAAAGCTCTCAAGTTTATATATGTTGGTCTACGTTTCTTGCTTTTAATTGTTAATTCATATATATTACTTATTTTGAGATTTGTCGCTAATATCATAAGAACCCTTGTTCCCAGTACCCTTGTCATAAGTATCCCTACTTCGAATGACTTTTCTAAATAGTTGTTTGTTGCTGGTGTTTAGTATGTATTGTCAAGTTGTGGTGCTTTTTCTGGTGTACTGTAGAAAACAAATGATATTGACTTTGGTATTGTAAATAGTCGGTAACAACTGTGATGAAGTCATTAAAAGTTTTACTGAAGCTCCAATCGAATAATTTGAAAAAGGTATAAGGTACCAACTTCCTTTAAGTTTTTGAGTCATCTTGTGCTTGGACCACCACAAGTTGATGCGGACAAGACTGTAAAATTTTTATAGTGATATTTTTGTGGAACAGCTTTTTTGAGTGAATATTTGCTGCTTTGTACTTTGGCCACTGAGTTGCACTTCAGTATATGTTTTTTCTTTTTTTTTTTCATTTTAGCATACAAGTTTTTTCAACACAAATATAATATATAAATGGTTGCTAAAAACGACACCCCTGAATATATTAGTGGCAAATAAAAGATTCAGAAAATTTAGTAAACAATTTTGACTGATTTAGATTTAGTTTTTAGTTATTTTTTTATGTTTTGTTTTTTAAAACGACTATTTAATAATTGTCATCGTTAGAACTGTGTTAATCAATGTTTAGATTGAAATTATTGGTATTATTTTTTCTGATTTATAAACAGGTATTTTAAAATACAACTATCGGTTTTTCATAATAAAGCTGTCGGTTTTTGTAGTATAACTATCGGTTTTTAAAATATAGCTACCGGCTTTTAAAATATTATTATCGGTTTTTAAAGTATACCTACCGGTTTTTAAATTCTTCATTTAATAATAAGGAAAGGTTTTAGGCTTCTGATCCTACTTTTAATACTAACAAGATGGGCTGACAAATTGCAGCTTAATGATACAAAGAGTTACACACAGACTTTAAGCTCAAACAATTGTCACACAGAAAACTACACAAAGTTTCCTGAAATAAAACTAATCAAGCAGGTCAAGCACATATGTTAACCTTTTACGTTTTTCAAGATCCGTATTCTTTATGCACTCTCTGATCTCAATATATAAATATATCAAGACACTTTTTTCTTTTTTTAAATGCAATCCTTTTTTTGGATTTGTACAGAATTATCTTGTGTGCTTTATGATACATGATATGCGCACAACATTGGGATCTGGGATCTCGATCTTGGAGTGCCACTGTTCTCTTTTTTTTTCGCTCTATAATTTTTTAAATGATGATGTTGAAACGTGATGTTGAAAAACAGAAAACAAATATAAATTACTTTATCATTTTTATTACAACTTATTTTAAAAAAGTTCCCATTATTCGACTAAACCGACTTTTAGTCGACTTCAAAAATGTATTAGTCAACTTGAGTCGACAGTCAATTTATTTGAACCCGTAACAACACTACCAAAAAGTCTATAAATATATCAAGACACCTTTTTCTTTTTTTAAATGCAACCCTATTTTTTTTTGGATTTGTACTGTTTTATCTTGTGTGGTTGATAATACATGATATGCGCTCAACAGATTCACAAGTTTTAGTAGTAAATCCGTTGTGCGCATATCAAGTATCATTAGATATATAAATTATTTACAAGATTTTTTAATTGCTGGAAGAACCCACCATAACTTAAAGTGCTGTTTCCCATAGAAAACAGTGGTGATCCACAGCCGAGAAATAAAGGGTTTTTTGCATTTAAATCTGTATTCGCATATCAAAGTTTGGCTGATGATGAAAATTTTCTAAAATTTGATTGGTTTAAAATGCTTACTCTCTATTTTGGTATAAGAAATGTAACTTTGTGACAAACTGTATAAATTTTGAGAATTACAAGTTCTTTAGTTTTCTTTGAGACTCTTTTTTCCATGCTTTATATAAGGTTACTTTCTATATATATATGTTTGTGTGCCACAAAATTTGAAATCAATTTTTGAAAGCTTTTTTCTCAACCAATTTTGCTCAAATTTTGCACACTTAATCATTTTCGATGACAATACAAGGAAATGGAAAAATTTGACCAAAAAAAGTTAATTAAGTTAACAAAAATTTAATTTGTATTTCCCCATACATTTTATTTATTTGATATGAATTGCGTATTACGTCACAAAAATCATTGATTTGCAAATTATTTGCTGTTTCGAAGACATTAAAGCGCAGCGATTCAAAACCTATTGTTTTTTAAGTCTTAAGTTATTAATTTAAAAAACAAAAATTTAGTAAAAACAGTAATTTTTAAATTTTTAAAAAAAAAAAAACAGTAATTTTTCCTTCTACAAAAGATAACAAAAAAAGAATTTCTAGGCCCAATAGAATTCTGCTTTACTTACATTTACTTACGAACATTTACTTTTCCGTGACTGGCCAAAGATTATCGAAAGCCAGGCCATTGACTCAATAAGTCAGGCCATTAGGGTCCGCGAATCTGAGAAACTGTTAGAATATTAGTAATTAACTAGTTTAGCTTTAACACACAAAACAAACTTTTTAAAATATGTGGTCTTTTCGCCTCAAGGAAAAGTCCTAGTATCATAGCGATTGGGAGACAATAGAGTTTGACCGCAAATCACTTTTTTAGATACTTCCAAGCTGCAGGACAAAATTTTGACTACAGTTGACATCGCCGCAACGTTGTTAGGTTGCTGGTACTGACCCCTCAATCCTACAACCGGCGTTCAGCGTCTTTGACAGTTACACTCTACAACATCGAAATCAACATAGAACTCAACGTATCAAGATGTTAAAATTAAAATGTTTCACTTTTTAATAAGGTTCATGTTAAACCCATGTTGTAGTACAATGGTAGTATAGTATTTGATAAAACAGTTAACAAATCTCATCTATTAGTAATCACAATATTGAGCATTTTGGTTGTAACATTTTTTAGTGGACCAAAATTTCTTTGTAAAATATTACCAGTCAGATAACCTAGTGCAGAGTTTTTTTTTTAACAGGCAAATCTGATAAAAAAGCACTAAAATACAGCTAAAAAGAAATAATTTTTGTAGAAAATTTATGTAGAAAAAAAGAAATTTAGATGAAAAATACACTTAGAGTTGTTTTTGATCTTCCAAGAAGTGGAATCTAGCACATCTTATCTGGTAAAGTCAAAAAGTAGTGTTGTTATCGACCTCGGTTCAATCAACTAAAAGTCGACTTGTCGAAAGTGGAAATTATTCGACTAATTTCCACTTACATAAAAAGTTTTGAAAAATTTTTTTCTAAAATAGAACAGTCGGTTTAATCGATTATGGATTTCCTACTAATTGACTAAAAGTCGAGTAATAAACTAAAAATCCTTATATTTTCAATTTGATAAGAACACCATGTACTCTTATAACTATTGTATACTGTTTTTTGTGTACTCTCTTTAGGTTTTATAAAATCCATAGCATGTTAGCAATATTTATACCTAATTAAACATTCGGTTATGTATTTAATTATATATTTTTTTTCAATGTTTAAGCTATGCTTGTGATTTTTATATATACTTTCATACAGGATTGTTCCAAGCTGGATCGGGGATCTGGGACAAAATTAAATCTTGAAGCTCCAGAATCTAGATGTCATCTTTACAATAACGTAGGAAATATGATTGGATAGACTTTTTTTTTTTTTTTCAGACTTTGTCGACAGTCAATTTATTTGAAGCCGTAACAACACTACCAAAAAGTCTGCGCCAAAACACTTGGAATTGTTAAAGGTCTTGTTTAAAGATTTTAGATTATCCATTGTGTGTTGTTCTGTAAGCACTAAGGATGGCTCTTTTACTTATCTTGATGTAAAAATGCGAATTACTTTTTAACGTAAATTACTTTACATAACTCATACTAAAACATATAATTTACTTGCATTTAAAAGTAATTCTTTTTTTTTTACATAAATTATATAACATGTAAAACTTAATTACTTTAGTTTAGTTTTTTAAATGAATAACTGTTACTTAAAAAAGTAATTTATTTTTACAACTAAAAGTTATATGCTTTTTTACTTTTACTTCCAAATGTAACTTACTTTTAATGGTAAGTCGTGTAAAGTAAACTACTTTGAAAAGTAATTTTGGTTATGATTATGTAAAAAATTTACATCGAAATGTAATTAACTTTTATATGTAAAAAAAGTTATTTATGAAGTAAACTTACGTAAATATAATATTTAAAAAACATACCACTCACTTTACAAAGTAAATTAAAACTACATCATAACAACAAATTACTTTTACGTGTAAAAGTAACTAATTAGCAAAAACAGCTTACATAAAAGTAATTTGAAAAAAAATGTTATTTACAAGTACAAGTAAAAGTAAATTTTGTCTTTAAAATTTTATACTTTAATTTGTAAGCAACTAAAATGTAAGTTATATTATTTACTTTCTCAAATAGTCATTTCATGTTGATTTAACATAAATTTTGAGAAAGGTAGCGTATTCAAACGCATTGCCTGTTTGTGGTTGTTTCATTTCTGGGTAATACTTCAGGTAATACTCGATGTATGTGGACAGTGTTTGTGTTGGAGCATGTAAAAGGGTTTCTTTTCACATATATCATAAAAGGTAGTTCTATTATAATTAGGGCAAAAATAGTTAACGGAGGCGGAATAATTTTTTGCTAGGCTAGATGCTACTCAAGCATGCTCGTTAGAGTGCGCTTTTTCTACAGTTTTTTTTCTTTGCATTTGCCTTTTCAATTAAATATTTTATTTTGGTAGTATGACGCATTTGTCATTTAAACTATCTGATATAATCTATAAGATAAAAGGAGTGGTTATCAGATATAATCTTTTATTGCGTTTTATCATATATCATTTGAAAAAAAAATTGGTATGGAAAGCCAGTCAATATTCTACTATAGGTTGTATTTTTTTTAATGTTAATTTGACTTGTCACAAGTTGTTTGTCGGTTATCAGTTGTCCCGGAATCTTGCAATTTTTCACTACCTTTCAGACTTGCTAGAGTTCTGAAACTTTCACCGTCTGAGTAAATTTGATAAACGTACATGTTAAAATTGTTTTCAGAGCCAACCGGGAAACTCCACTTTTTTGAATCTTTTTTTTTTGTTTGATTTTATTTTATATTTCAGACTCGTTAGAACTCTGAGAGCATTTGTGTAGTATCGATGAAAATGCATGTTAAATTTGTTTCCTGGGCAATGGGGCCGAACGCTAATTTTTTTCTCAAATATTTTGTTTTTTTTTAAAGTTGGGGTTTCTAATTTTTTAGAAAAAAATACTTTTTACAAAATAACTTTGAAAAGGAATTTTTTGTGATTTATTTGTTTAAGTATTTATTTTTTTGTCAGGAGGAAATAGGTTAGTGGCCTTGATAAAAGCTTAACATAAAGGAGGCGGGTATATTTGTAGCTATGCTGCTGCTTTTCACTTCTCTTATACAATGTGATTGTTGTTAACAACCACTCTAACCGAAATGAAAATTAATTTGTTTGTTGTTGTTTATTAATTGCTATTCATAAAACTGTTGCTGGGAATGAACTAATTTCCATTAGTCTATTCCAGACAACAATTATTTCATATATAAAATTGCAAGTTTGTAGAGCCATTTCCAAAGCAAGAACAATAAACCAGACAGTCTTTTAAAACAAATTAAACAATAAATGTTCACACTTTTAAATAACTGATTTAAATAACATCAAGATTATTTAAAAATAAAAAATTTAAAGTTAAAAACGTAAAAGTAAAAATGATTCAATTTATTTAATATAGCGAGTTTGGTAGAGTGGTTCAAAAAAACACACTTTTTAAATTAAAATTGTATGGTCGATTTTGAAAAAAAGTATTCTATACGATGAAACAACGTCAAGCTTATTTTTTTTTTTCACTAAATTTTTATTGCTTTTTTTAATTTAAATTTTCTAAAGTTTAAAATAAAAAAATTAACAAAAATATTTAAACAACAAGATTCCAATTGCATATTTAAAATCAGGTCTGTAGCAAGCTTTTTGTTTTTGTTTGAGAATTTAACTTTACGTAACGACACGGAGCAAACTCCAAACATTTATATGCTCATGTTTACGTAAAATAAAAGCTTTTCAAAAATATTGCGATAATCGGAGAAAATGTTTACTTCCTTTTGATGCTATTAGCTTGAGAACGACGAGTCTATAACATTTATAAATACATTTTTTTTAACATTTTAAAACTAAATTTAGTTCATTTACAAGTCTTAAATTTAGTTCATTTACAATGTCATGCAATAATCTCTTAGTGTTAAAAAATTATGGCCATATAAATTTTGAACAACCTCCGCAATTATCAAAGAGATTTAAAATATTATCTTTAATTAAGTTTTAAGTTCGTCTGACAATCAAATTCTGTTCCTCATTCAAAAGTTCGGAGCGAAAGTTAATTAAACTGCTTTTTTCGTGAATAAGTAATCAAGTGACGCGGACTTCGTCTTTAAAATTTGTTGAAGAATAACGAATTACGAAATAATTGAAGAATTACGAAAAAATTGAAGAATAACGAATTACGAAAGTAATTTGAGTTTATATACGTGACTTTAGTTTACAAGATCATTTGTATTTTTCAAACAATATTATCAAATTTATGTTTTTTTTAAAGTTAATTGAAAAAAAAATTAATTTGATAATATGGTCATTGATTGTTTTTTTTATAACATAAAGACATTCTTTAATGCAATGGCTGATTTATAGTTTTCATAATTTTTTTTTCTAAATTTGATTTTACAAATAATTAATTTTCTTTTGTAAAATATACATATGACGGGGGCAAAAAGAAGACAAAAATAATCTTATCGCCAAGCCCCTAATAACCCGTAAGTAGTATAGCCATTTAAAACTTGTCATTAAAATTGATGATCACGTGTTTTTCTGAATTTGAGTTGAATAAGTTTATTTTAGTTGACAATTATAGTTTTTTAACTTTTGGAAATATATCTAAAAAATTAATATATAAGTAGCTGAAATACCAAATTCTCCTGTTTTAGTAAGTTTTTTTTAGAAAAAGAGAAATCTTTTTCTAAAATAACATACTAAAACAGGAGAAATATTGCATAAATAACAGAAATTTTGAATAGTTTTATTTTTTTAACATATAAAAATAATGGTTATAAAAAATGTTATCTATAAAAATATCAATTAAACAAAATACAAGATTTAATTTTAAATTGATTTAAATACAAGTGGTATTGCGTGATATTATATCACGTCAAACGGAATGTAAAAAGGTTTCATATTTTGAAAATGCGGCGATTTCTTTTATCACCAAACCGATTAGAATTATTTAATCAACAGCATCTTTAGCTTATAGTATTATTATAAAGTTACGTATAAATGAGGTTTTTTAATGTGTTGCTAAAAGCCGTATTAAACTCCTTTAAAGACATTATCGATAACCAATAGTATACAGGTAGACGGGCCCCAAAAACTCATGGGCCTTAAAAGCCACACGCTCACATTAGTACCTGTAACTCATAGATAAAGCCTTATCAAGCAGCAAAATAGATTTTTTTATTTGACAAGATAGTTTTTTGAAAAGAAACTGTTAAAAATAACCAAATTAGCATAAATTTTTGAAAATTATACTAAAAACAATAAAAAAAAATTTTTTTCAATTTTATAATATTTTGAAATTATAGTCCATAAATACTTGAAATTTTCATTTAAGTTTGCAAAGTAGTGGTTTTTGTAAAGATTTAAGTCATACTTCTACAAAAAAAACACAAGAAAATAAATGAAAAAGACAGTTGCTAAAATATTTTATCTTAACCAAAGTAGAGTTTCTGTGTGGTCTTTGGGGTCTCTTAATAAAAAATATATATACATGGATTAAAAACTCAATATTAAAATGGAGTTTTGCTTTTTTCTATTAACATTTATTTTTCTATTAACAATCAAGTAAAATTACTTTTTTACTAGTTATTTGTATAAAAAAAATTGAAATATTGAAAAATTGAAAACTCTTTAGTCTTTAAGAAAATTTAAAAGTATTTTTATACGTCTTTGAAATTATTGACTCTTTAATAAGTTGATCAACTAATTGACTAAGAATAATGGAATTATTTCCTTATCACTGTAAGGTGATATATCCTTCTAACTTCTAGTATCTTCATCACTTTCATGCTCAATAACCTTACGTTTGAGTGAGTTGTTGGTTACTGCAGCAGCTAAAAACATTATTGGTTTTTTTCCATCCACTTTACAAGATAACTTTCCACAGACAGATTTTTGTACATTGTGGCAAGAAGAGCATTGCTGTAGCTTTACGGCATGGCACACACCTTCTCCACAGCTGCATTCATTTTTACACCGTAAAAATGCTTCTTTTTGTTTTTCTTTGTTTCATCTTTTTTCTTTCCTTATCTTTTATTTCTTGATTTTCATTATCTTGAATTACCTTCACTAAGTCCAAGACATTTTTTCCTTTCATTGATCCGTGAACCTGCTTAACCCTTGTAGTAAGTTTGGAAACTTTCGGCCTAACTTTCTGTATTGTCAGTAAGCCAGGAATTTCTTCAAGTTGAATGCTTTTTTCGCTCAGCTCTTGAATAAGCTCTTGAGAACGCTCAAACTTTTTTTTTCAATACTGAGTTGAATTTTTTCTTTTATCAGGAGATTTAATAGTAAATCTCCTGATAAAAGAAAAAATTGTTGTACTGGATGTAACACTTTTTAGAAAGTCAATACACAAAGCAGCTCGTGAAAACTTGTCCTGTTGCATGTCATTGACGTTTAATGATGTGGAAGTTACTCCTACACGTCTTGCAGCTTTGATTATAGATCTTATAGACTATCTATAGATTCTATCTATAGAATCTATAGAATCTATAGAATCTATAGATTCTATCTATAGAATCTATAGATTATAGACTATAGAATCTATAGATTATAGACTATAGAGTCTTGGGGCCCAGTTGTTCCAAATACATCCTAAAATTATCATAAAAGCTTCTTTATTTAGTGAATTGAAATCAGTAAAAATATTTTCTTTCATAACCACGATACTCATGATGAAGGTTTTTGTTGAGTTGGTCTAAAAGCTGTGTCACACCAGTGGTATCTGGTGGAGTTAAGAACATACGTATGTTTTTCGATTGTAAAAACTTTAAGACATCAAAATTAAAGCGTGAACAATGCCCATCAGAAAGCAAAACTACTGGTCGTGCCACTTTTTTTTCATTAAGGTATTCATCAAACTCTTTGTACATATCTAATAACGAATTGTGATCAGATACACCATGGTTGCAAGTTGTTATCAGAAGATGCGGAATACTTACCACAGCTTCCTTTGGAGCTATTTGATTAGTTATTCCAACGGTACCAAAAAGTATTTGACAGACACAAAGGTCTCCTACAATTACAAAGAAAGATAATACATATCATCTATTCAATCCATATTATAAATATTTATCAAAAAAGTGATAAGGCAATAACTACCTGAAAATGATACTAGAGGATGTATGGTGACGCATTCACGGTTCTCTCTGATCATTTTACAACATGTTTCCCTTTTTGCAGCAAAAACAAGACCAGCAGGAGTACCATCAACACCAAAATTGATGAACTGTGGTGTTTCGTCATGATTAAATATTCTGCATGTATCAATATTTTCAGAGTAAACTCCAATCCCCTTTTGTACTGCTTTAGTCATAATGCCAGTCTCAATCAATTCTTCTGCAAGAGCGTCTAAAGGCAACCATGAAAATTAATTAGTAACTCAGTTTTGGTAGAACTATTTTTCATGAATGTACAGTAGAAATACATAAACTAATAAAAAGGTGTAGCTATGAGTTAAATTTTAAATGAAGCTATTGTATACTATGAAATAAAATAAAAAACTCAATGTTTACTCATACAAAGGTGGAAACATGCCATTTCCCTCGTGCAATTGAGAGCTCTATTTATTGACACATCTCCTTGTCGCTTGAGTGTTAAGCTTGGATTCTTAGCTTTAAAGCGCATCCAAAACGATTTACCTAACCTGTGTTTAAAACAAAAATAAAAAATAAACTAAAAAAGCTTCTCTTACAAAGCTTCAACTCCTGGACTACAAGCAATCTCTTTATATCTTAACATGTTGACTATTACTACCTTTTAAAAATATATATAAGAAACATAAATACTTGTTTTTTGTCAAAGCATTTTTTGCATTTGCAGATAATGCTATGAATTTTCTGCCACCTTTCAATCTTTTATTTGTGTATTGTCTAACTTTCAGAACATCTAAGACAAGTTTTGTTAGTTCTGCTTTGTTTATGCCTTGCATTGCTCGATTTTTATTCTTAATGTATGAAACAATTGACATCTCTTCTTCCTCCAAGAGAATTGCACAGTACTGTCTTTCAAGACCATTGACTATTTTCCCATCAAGTCTACGGTTTATTGTTTCACGATTTTTAATAAGTGGATATTGTCTTGTTTTAATTGCAGCATGTCC
>NC_088927.1:49667500-49680000 GCF_038396675.1 Hydra vulgaris | reverse complement strand
GATTAAGTTGACAAAATTGGACTTAGACTATTTATCTCCAGTGGGCAATTTGGGGAATTAAAGGACCTTTTTTTTAGCCGGTAAACCCTAAAGCATTTCCCCTTCCCCACGCCTAATACCTACTCATGCCGACCTTAGTTACATGCTAAGTTTGTGTACTTGGTGGGTCATTTTAGAGTTTGCTGATGCAATACATTTGTAATATAAGTGCTAAAATGTGATATGAATCTTGGATATTATTTATTTATTGGATATTATTTTTGGTGCGTTAAAAAGCACCAAAAATAAAATAAAAATAAAAAAGAGAAAAAAAAATATTGATCTGAAAGATTTATGCTGTAATTGGCTAGTATTTTTCTTGTCACAGAGCATCGCGATTTTGTTTCCAAGAATTAGATTGAGACTGTGACTTTCACAAGGCACATAAAATGGTTTTGAGTTTAAATATTTGTTTTTGTCCACCACGACTGCAGTCTTTTATTTGCTTCATTATCATTTTCTTAGCCTCTGCAGTTCTGCACCAGTGCTGTCATTGATTGGTAGGAGTCCCACAAAACATTCATTGATTTCTAAAGATCTACTAGTCATTTGCTCTTGGTGACCACCATTAGGTGTGCATACCAAAATGGTGGAATAATGTTTCGAATTTTGAACACTATTTGTAATTTTTGTTAGGCAATATCATCGACCAGATTAATTACATCATTTTGAATTATTTGAAAAGTAATGATCATGAACTTCCTTCTTTTTTCTTTTTAGGCATCGTAAATAATTTTCTAGGCAAGAATAGTACTTTTCAACCAATTCCAACAAATTTTCGTAATTTGGTTGAAGCGATTGATGCGCAGTGTCACCAGGGTGCTAAATTTTTGGTTTTGCGAGAAACTGCAAAATTGAAATGATTCTTTTTAAAACAATGTACCCGTGCTAAGTCTCTTTTTGGATTAGTTTTTGTGATTCCTTATCAAATGTCTTTCGTTCTTTTAACTAACTTTCCAGCTCAAACCACGCGTCGAAACACAAATCAAAAAGTTCAGTAAGATCCTTTAAGAATTTGGAACAAAAATAAATTTCGGATTTGAACCCCATTAAGCTAAAACACATAAGTTAAAAATTGTTTATAGTTAAAGTTTTGTCTTTTTTTTTGTTCCAAAATCCTATAGGTTCTATAGAACTTTTTGGCAAGGGCAGCACGAATGTGCATCATAAACAATTCATGAGCAGTTAGAACACTGGTAATGATTTTTCAACCGCTACTTTATTACTTCCTTTAATTGTGAGCTAATTTTTAGATCCGAGAACAAATTTTTTATTTTTTTTAAAAATATTTACACCTTAAAATATTTTCGAACATTTAGATTAAGGTTTACCAAACAGTTTCATTAATGATTGCGCCAAACTTTTATATTTAACAAAAGCAAAGTATATAGGTATTCCAGGCAGTATAGCAAGAAGACAATAGCTGATTCCGAAGTATTTTCGTTGAATGGTGCAACTACAAGATATATAGATACCAACAGTAACTGGAACCCCAATGAAAACCTTTCTTGCACAACGCGTTAAAGTCAAATAAAATTAAACAAAAGATACATTTACCTTATATTTTTAAAACAATCGAGAACAGCATTTTAATGATTCAAATAAACTAGCCAACGACGGTCTGAGCATTCATCATTTCGTAACTTCCTAAAATAAATCCCACACAAAAATTGACTCTTTCCATATGACTTCCAAGAGCACATGTCGGCAACCGGGAAAATAAATGTGCATCTTTTTCATTCTTAGCATCTGAAGTTGGTGTTGCCGAATATTGTGGCAATTCTGAGTAAAAAAATTTATTAAAGCATCTCTTTGTGTTGCAAGAATTGTCTCCTTTTCTGCTTTTCTTTTGCGTTTTCATACACCAGACTTAAAAGAACGTGTTATTATTTTTAGGCCAGGGTCTAATGAATATTCAATGTTTTAAACAAAATCTATAAAATATAAATGTATTAAACTTATCTTGTATATATTCATGTATATATGCATATATATATATGTATATATATATATATATATGTATACATGTATATATGTATATATATATATATATATATATATATATATATATATATATATATATATATATATATATATATATATATATATATATATATACATATATATATATATATATATATATATATATATATATATATATATATATATATATATATATATATATATATATATATATACATATATATATATAAAGATATGCAATATACAATAAAGTGGGCCGCCATGACAGAACTTCCCGGGCCGTTTTTCATGCCAGTCCGACCCTGTATGATAGTTAACATATCTATGGTCCCTTTTTCAAATGCAAAGTAAATCAAAAGACTTTTAAATACTTCATATTCTTTATAACTCATCTTAACTGTGTGTGTTGCTAAAGTGATTCATGTTAGCAAACTGGGTGTTGCTAAGGTGATTTTTAAAGATTATGAAGTATCTAAAAGTAAGAAAAAAATGGGCTTGATTGAAAGCAAATCTTTCTTTTTATACAATTAATATTTTGCTCACACCAGAGTATCAAATGTCGATTTTTTAACATTATCATACTTCAAAAAAACTCTTTGCAAACAAGATCATTTTCTGAAAGCACTTGAAACTTTCCAAAAAAACAAGAAACAGAGGTTTAGAAGTAAATGAACAAAGTAAAAACTAAAACTGAGTATTGTTAGATTTAATAAAGGGCAGACCATATGCATTTACTATTAAATATTTGTAATTGTTAATACACACATCATGGAGCATATTTTTGATACCAATAACAAGATGTCAAAACCAAGATAAATGTAGTCATAATATTTTGTCAGTATTAACATGATTAGGTGTTTTTAGTAACATTTATCTCCTTGCCCATGTTGCAGCATTAAGACAAGCAAATCATTTAATGAAAAATGTGCAACTAAATGTTTAACTGGCCTCTGAACAAGGTCAAGCATTAAATCAGGACCAATAATACGGTAATGGTGTAGTGGTAGGGTACTCGCCTCATAAGTGAGGAGTTCCAAGTTTGATCCCCACCACGTTCTTGGTAGTACTGCGTTTAACTTGTTTCTCAGCGCAGCAGCCTTGTTTTTCAAGGTTCGTCTTTCGGAGTTATAGAATTGAGAGAGAGTTGTAGCCACAACTAAAGTAGCCTTCTCTACTATAGTAGCCTTTGCGGTTCTGGGGAGGTGAATTGAAATTAAAAAAATATATATCAGAGTGAAAAGGAATTACTTTTATTTTGAAGGAAGTTAAATTTAAAATAAAATATAATCACTTTCAAAAACATCAAAACTATTAGAACTGGTCAAAAGAAAAACTCACCAATTAAACTTCAATAATTATCATTTTCAAATAAACTGGTAATCAAAGAATTAGCCTTTCACCATATAGCAATAGATCTTGATGCAGTGGCGGAACTTCAAAATTTGGGCCCCCCCGCAAAAGAATGTTTTTTTTTAAAAAAATAAAGCTTCACATATTAAATAGATATTTATTTCATATATCATATTTAAAAACAAAAAATTAAATAAAGAAAAAGATAACTTCAAAACGAAACTAAAACTTAACCGAACTTAAATAGTGAAAACTTTCCTCCTTGATTTCATATTGGCAAAATCGGTAATGATGTTTTTCATTTCCATTTTTCCAGCCGCTTTTGCCTAAATAGAAACTATTGCAAGGTCGCTTAAACGTTCTTTACCAATGGTATTTCGTAAATAATTTTTTATTATTTTAAGTTTCGAAGAAGAACGTTCAGCTGATGCAACAGTAACAGGTAATGTAAGAAACAATAACAATGCTGTTATCACTTGTGGAACGCTTGCAGCTATAGTTGACAATTTTACTATTAAAAGGTCAGCCAATTCACGTATAGATGATATTTTTGATATTTCATCGTGTAGCATTGACTTTACCATAACCATTTGCAGCGGAAATTCAGTTGTTATATCTTCACTATATTTTCTCTGAATGGCTTCTGCACAGCTTATGATCTCACGTTCTTTCATTACCATTAATTTATTTGGATGGATGCAGGAAAATAATTGTACCACTTCTTGCATTCCTTTAAATCTATTGTCGAGTTGGTTGATAACGACGTCCAAAATTTTTATAAAAATATTGATGCGAAAAATTTCCTCACTACTATCAAAACGGTGATCTGTAGATAATTCGTCAAAATGCCTTTTCACAATTTTTCTTCTTTTTTGAAAAAATATTGCAGGAATCTGCCACGTAGTCGCTATTTCTACCGCTTCAAGTTTTGCTGAATCAAACATCTTTCTGTATTGTTTTAAATTTTTGCTGGCATTTTCTAGAGAACCTGAAGCTGTCGTAAGATCTAAATTTTTAGTTTGCAGCAACTTTGATGGTATATGTACCTCATTAAGGATTTTAGACAAAAGCACGCATAAAAAAACAAATTCGAAACTGCTCATATTTTTTTGTATTCGTACTGCTTCTTCGCGTTCTTCACGTTTTATATTTGTTATTAATATCTCGGAAAGAGCTTTCATTATATCAAGAAAGCGAATTTTAACGGCGAAAAGAGAAGTATATCGTCCTGCTCATCGCGTTGGATTTAACCTTTTTAATGTTGTTTGTGATTCTCCTGTATATTTGGATAGTAGATCCCACCTGTTTATGCTATTTCCGAAAAATGAATACACATCTTCTAGCATTACAAAAAATGAAGCAACTTCAACACAACATTTAACCGCATCGTTAATAACAAGATTTAAATTATGAGCTGCGCAATGCATATACATAGCATTGGGTTGATTTTTCTTAAAAAGGGCCTGAACCCCATTGTATATCCCACTCATGACGTTCGCACCATCATAACCTTGACCCCTGCAGTTACTTAATTTTATATGATGTTTTTTTAACAGATTTAAAATTTCTTCATGTAGTCCAGCAGCAGTGTGGTTATATATTTCCGTGAATCCCAAGAAAACTTCTTTAATTTCAATTGATGTGGCTTCATCTTTTTCATTTTTAATAATTTTTACGTATCTAAATACTTGACTGAGCTGATCTCTTTTAGTAATATCTTGTGTTGTATCCATTATAATTGAATAAAAAGGTGAACTATTAATATCAGCAGTAAGAGTGGCTTTTAAATGCGTTGCAAGGCAATGTATGACTTCATTTTGAATTTGATGGCTTAAATATTTTATAGATCCATTTGGCATACTCAAAACTTGCTTCATAACATTATCATATTTAGCTAAAAGTTGAACTTGGGTTAAAAAATTACCATTATATTCATTGTCAAATGATTCACGATGACCACGAAAAGCCAAAGAATTTTTAAATGTGCTAATGTTATATTTACTATCCGTTCTAAGACTTGCACCCAAAAATTTGATTGGTATCGTATTTGTTCTTCTTTATTTTTATCAATTGTTTCATTATGTCGCCATTTTTCATAAATGCAACAAGCAAATATATGTTGTTGACTATTTTCGTGAATTTTAATTTTTTTAGAAAGACCACGCCAATCTCTGACACCATGCTCACGCCAGTTATCCTTTGCTTTTCGTTCTTCTGAGAAAAGCCAACAAGGCTCGCAATAAACGGCATCAAGTTTTGGGGAATAGCAAAGCCACATTCTTTCTATAGATCCATATTTTGTGGTAGTTTTTAAAATATTCCTTGGAAAACCTACGGTTTTCTTGCGTATAAAAGGACCTTTTGGCCGACACGATTCCGATAATACAATTATTTTCTTAATATCTTTTGTTAGTATTTTACCATGAAAATTTGCAATGTCAGTAGAAAATAATTCACTTGATTTTTCTAAATTAATTTGTTCAATGGCGTCATTCGTATCAGAGTTTGAATCTTCCTTGTCTTCATTTCGGTGGTTTCTCGGAGACCTATTCACATCTTCTTCGTTCACATTTTTATTACCAGTAGCAATGTTTTCTTCGATATCATCATGTTCTACTGACTGATTTATACATACCACTTCTGCAGAGTTTTGACTTTCCACCGTTTCCGCTTGCTTTTCGATTGGTTTCAAAAACGTTGTTAGCTTCGGCAATTTAGCTAAAGTAGCTTTTGTTTCTTTTAACTTTCTTCTTTTTGCTGCACCGCTTGTACTACTTAATTTCTTTTCCATTATTATCAAAATCTAAATTATTACAAATTTATAAATTCAGTACCTGTTGTAAAATTTTTAATTATTACAAATTTATTAATTACCTTTTATTAAATATATCAGTGAAGTAATAAACTCTCGTGCAACAATACTTTATTATTCGTAACACGATTAAATAAATTGGAGACTAGTAATTCAGATAAAATAAGAAATGAAAAGTTAACTTAATGCAACGGAAGATTTAATATAAAATTGAAAATGAGAACATACATTTAAAAGTTAATTTGTATATGCAACGACATAACAAATAACATTGTTTATATTTTAAAAATATTGAATATGCAACTAAGAACCTATAAATTGAAGAACTTCTTACAGTTTAAAAAAAATTTATACGCAACAAATTATTACTTTTACCGAATTCAGTCTAATTGTCTAATTCATACACAAACACAACATAACGGTATAAAAATTAACTATACAATAACATCTGGCAGTTCGCAGCTGATAATCGTACTTTATTTCTCAATTGCGTATGCAATTTTAAAAAGGTTACAACTTTTCGTTTAAATGTAAACTACGCACTCCAATATAAAAATAAATTTTTGAACAATATATTTTAATACGATGGATGACATTTTTTTTATCCAAGTTTTATATTTTAGGGCCCACTATACCTGCGGAAAAGAGTTTTATAGTATAAATATTATTGAGAGTATAATTTTTTTTATATGAGGGCCCCCTATAGCTGGTAAGCGCCCCCCCCCCCGCAACGCAGGGTCCTGCGTCCAGTAGTTCCGCCACTGTCTTGATGTCATCATATATTTATACTTGTTTGTTTGTAAGCACAAATATACAAACTTATATATATTTATAACAATACAATATAATAAAATTTATAAATAAATATATTTACTTATAACAATTTCTTCTTTTATTCCTTATAACAATTTTGTTATATAAGTTTTTATAACTTTATTACTTATAACAATTTATTCATATATCAAAAATAATATATTTAATACTTTTGTATTATACTAACTAGTATTACAAATACAAAAATTTTGTGAAGCAATTTTCAAAGTTCAAATAAGGTTTTTGTAACTTTTATAAAATGAACTTTTTTTAATAAAAATGTTCTTTAAAATATTCCTTAGAAATGATTTTGTAGCATTTTTTATCTATTGATATCATTTTTACAGACATTTGTATTATATTATTATTGTGTTATACAAATATTCACATGCAATATAAGGGGCTATTTGGGCGGTAGCGTATTTTGGCGCCGTCCAAATTAAAATATGAGGACCTTTTTTTTTTTTAAACGTTTTTTTTTACGTTTTTACAACAAATATTGTTTTTTTCGCGAAAAAAACGCCGATTTTCCGCTTAAGTTTACCGGAACGAGGGGGTACTGCCGCCCAAATTTTTTCCTAGAATAGGCACTGAATATGTTATTTAATTTTTTCATACTTATTTAATGTAATATTAAAATAATAATTAACAAAATCTTTGCAGTTAATTATAATGTCTATAATGTTTTTTCAAATAAACTGGTATAATATAAATGTAACAAAT
Organism: Hydra vulgaris; assembly: GCF_038396675.1. NCBI lineage: Eukaryota > Metazoa > Cnidaria > Hydrozoa > Anthoathecata > Hydridae > Hydra > Hydra vulgaris. The sequence goes on along the minus strand of NC_088927.1, from coordinate 49,672,280 downwards.
AAAAATAAAAATCAAGAAATACAAAAATTACCTCTGAATTAAGTCCTCAATATATGTTTTGGTAACTTTCCACCAGCACGCGAGAGTTGACCTAAAAACAAAAAAAATACATATAAGGCTACGATGATATATATATATATATATATATATATATATATATATATATATATATATATATATATATATATATATATATATATATATATCATTTTTGTATCCCAAATCACATTTAAAAACTATATCGTATCACGTATCAAAAACTATATTATATAAAAATTATATCATATCACAGATCAAAAACTATATCATATCAAAACTATATGATATCACATCACCTACAAAAACTATACAAAAATGTATTTTAACTTGTATTTTATTAAAATATTTTCGTGCTTAATATAACCACAACTTAAAAAAAAGTAGCCTCTTCGACTGCACTAAACTTCATGGCTTTAAGGAGGTGAATTAACATAAAAAAAAAATTCAAAGTTATTTTCAATTGTAGTTAAAAAAGCCAAAATTGGCTATTTATTTCAATTCTGAAATTAGGGAAATATGAGATCGTGATTCATTTCGAAAATTAAAACTGATTGAGTGTGTAATTGATTCAAATCAATGTTTTCTTTATTATGACTAAGTTCTGGAGTAAAATTTAGGTGCTTTGTTGCTGTTTCTGTATGATATGCTTTTCCATTACTAAAATCATTTTAATTTCACGTTTTAGAGGAAACACTTCGTGTTTTTTTTTTTTGCCAGGTGCCGAAAAAAACAAATAAGTAATAATAAATTATTAAGTAAAAAATTAAAAAAACAAAATACTTAATTACGCGGTAGTGATGTAGTGGCAAAGTGCTTGCTTTATAAGTGAGAAATTTAGAGTTCAATCCCTACCAAGTCCCTGGTAGTAATGTGTTAAACTTGTTTCTCTGCTCAGAGGCCTTTTCCGTTGAAGATTGTGTTTCGGAGTTAAATAGTTGAGAGAAGATTGTAACAACAATAAAGCAGCCTCCTCAACTATAGTGGCCCACTCAGGCTTTGAAGGTGAATAAAAGCAAAAATTAAGTTAATAAAAAAAACCTAATACAAAAACCAAAAAAATTAATTTTTACCTTGTTTTATGACTTGAGAATGAAATTGTGAGAGTCAGTATCAGTTATAGTGTTTTAGGAATCGCATGTCATAAAGTTTTTATCATTAAATTTAATTTTAAGAATTTGAAATTTATACAAATCAACTTGAGGGTTAAACAGCTAACTTTATCTTTTTTTTTCAGCCCCTTTCTTCGGCCATTGTTTTGTTCATAATATATTCTCCCTTAAGACCGGCACCGATATATAAAATAGGGCCGTATATATTTCTCTCATTTGACACCCATGTAATAGTTCCGCTGGAGATAAACCACATTTTATTGGAGTACTACGTAAAATCAAGATACTTTTATAAATGTCCTCATTCGACATATAACATTTCTTTATCAACAGTTTTATTGATTTTACAGTTGCCTCTGCTAAACCATTCGATTGTACATAGTGTGGACTACTGCTTAAATTGCCATTGTTGAGAGAATTGACGAAACACTTTCAAACTATATTGTGTACCATTATCTGACGCTTACTCCTCAGGGATACCATTTCAAGAATAAGATTCTTTGCATGCTTGTATAGCATTTGCTGATCCAGTACTTGAAAGCAGAAACACCTCAGTCCACAAGCTATAATAATCGACAAGAATTAAATAGTTTTTATTAGCTCACTGAACAAATCAGTTCCAAGTTTTTACCATGCCGCTTTCGCCTTTGATGGAAGATACTTCATACATGCCTCATACTTTCGAATTAACTGTTCAATTTGGTTATTTAAACCTGGTCAAAAAACACTCTGACGTGCATGACGTTTGCATTTCTCCATTCCCAAGTGACCTTCATGCAATTTTGAAAAAATTTCTTTTCGCATACTAACTGGGATTATTATTCTATTTTAATATAATAAGAGTCCATAATTTTAAATATTTCATCTTTAAAATCCCAATAAGGTTGGAGATTTGCCAGACAGTATTTTTTGGAATTTGGCTATCCAGAAATGATACTTTCTTGCAATTGGCTTAAAAGTTTATCTTCTGCAGTTTTTTGCTTAATTTCTTTTAAACGACTCTCTGTAGCAGGCATACTTTTTATTATTGAATTAACATACACATTAAGATCATTTTCTACAATCTCATCTTCTTTTGAAGGATTAGATACAGATGAACGAGACATTAAATCTGCATCAGTAATAGACTTGCCCGCAATATGCTCCTCAGTAAATGAAAATCTTAATAACTTTATTTTTAAACGTTGAATTCTTGGAGACATATCAATAAGTGAACGATAATTTAATATTGGAATTAATGGTTTGTGATCCATTTCTTTTATAAAATTTGGCAAACCATACAAATTATACAAATGGCTTGTATATACAATTATGATTCTGGTAAACTATTACACTCAGTCCATTTAATAAACTTCCATCTGTTTTGCTTTTACAGGTTTTTTAACATCGTAGTGTGGCAAAATGGGTGGATTGGTTAAACTATTTTTTACCTCATTGAATGCTCTAGTATAATTTTCAGTCCAAAACCATGCTGATCTTGAACTCAAAAGATCTCGCAAGGGTTCAGATACTTTAGCAAGTGACGGATTGAATTTTAATAATTGCTGGACCAGGTCTAGAAAACTACGTAAAGACGTAATATTTGTTGGTTTTGGAGAATTTTTTATTGTTTCAACTTTTTTGGTCAATAGTTTTAATCCCTCTGCTGAAATTTTATGACCTAATAACTCCACTTCTGTTTGATCAAACAAACATTTCTCTACATTAAGTGTAAATCCATTTTTAACAAACCTATTTAGCAATACTACAAGGTTTTTGTTATATTCTATTTCTGCATTTCCAAAAACTAAAAAATCATCCGTACTTTTAACCACTCGTTTTAGACCGTCAATAGCTTGATCCATTTTTTACAAAAAATATCACGAAGTGACGTTAACCCAAATGAACCCCTCGTTGGGCAGAACCGCTCAAAAGGTGTCGTAAATGTACATTTTAACTGACTTTCAATATCCATTGGTAACAGCCAATATCCTGAGTTTGCGTCTAATTTTACCATGTATTTACATCTATTTCCAAGTTGGGCCAATGTGTTGTCTACACTTGGCAGTTCATAGAAATTAAGCTTGGTATTTTTTTGTTTAATTGTCGTGGCACTCCAATGAGGTATAGTGTTGTTTTTCTTTTGTTTTTTCATATGTACAGGTCACCTTAAATAGTCCCTAACCTTTTGAATACTGAAGGGAACTATTCTATAATGTTACTTTTTGATTTTGAAGTCATAGCACACATGAATCGTTCAGGAATGTCTACTTTAACTAGGTTAAACTTTTGTAAGGCAGGTCTTCCTAATAAAGCAGTTTGCAAATTATCACAAACATATATAGTAATTAATTCACTGTTCTGACCATTTATAGAGAATGATTTTTGAAAGTATCCAAGACAATTGAGTTGCATATAATCAGGACCTATTAGCCATTTATTAGTAGTGTATAAATGTAAAATTTTAATTCCAAACTTTTTTAAATGGTTAGTTCCTATAAAAGTGACCTCATACTTGACGAGCTTTTACTATCGTTCCGTTGATCAACATATCTATCAGGAATATTTGGTTTTCAAAAAACAATTAGTTTCCACACGTTTCTTTACATATTTGTAGCGTCATGTTGTGCTCATAATATATTCTCCCTTAAGACCGGCACTGATATATAAGATAGGGCCGTATATATATACATGTATAATGATATGACACAGCCATCTCAAAATTAACTTTCATTAGTTTAATTCTAAAAAAAATTTTTTTTTTTTTTTTTCTGGTTCCCTAAATTACAAGGTGACCATCGTCCTCCAAAACCCATCATTGTATTATTTATTTGTAAATAAAATATTTTGTGAAATATTATATGTCAGTAGTTTTTACCACATAAGTAATATACAAAGATACAAAAATACAAAGTATACAAAAATACAAAGTATACAAAAATACAAAGTATACAAAAATACAAAGTATACAAAAATACAAAGTATACAAAAATACAAAGTATACAAAAATACAAAGTATACAAAAATACAAAGTATACAAAAATACAATATATACAAAAATACAAAGTATACAAAAATACAAAGTATACAAAAGCAACAAAAATTTCAACAACTTTTGAAAATCAAATAAAGTTTATTTAACTTTTATTCATCATTACACTTTATAAAATTTGATATATGATTTGACTATAGAAAATAAAAAAATATTGTAATAAATATTACTATTACAGATGATAATGCCTAAAAACCAGATTAAAAGTAACATTTTTTTTGATAACGGTTTTTCAACAAAATGAATACGCAAGTTTTTTTTGTTTTGTTTTGTAAAATAAAGTTGCGTTTACGTTGGAATGCTGACGCTCAAAAGTAAAAATGTAAAAAAAGGCAACGTTGTTCTAAAGTCGTTTCAACGTTAATCAGACTAACGTTGGTTTAATGTTAAAAAACCAACGTTGTTTCAACGTCGTTAATGTGTTAACATTCAAGACTTAGATGATAACGTTTTTCCGACATTTCAATGTATCATAGACAAACGTTAGTATAACACTGTTTTTCCGACGTTGGAACATCGTTGGAATTTAGTTAACTCGCGTCGCGACCAAAATCCAACCAAATTACAACAACTGCTCGACATCTTTTTCTTACTGGGAAAA
>NC_088927.1:49625000-49662500 GCF_038396675.1 Hydra vulgaris | reverse complement strand
CCCTGGTAATGTACCTCAACAATTTATACAGTTTTTTTGTTCTTAACGAAGTATGTGTTTTTGTTTGTTTTAACAAAGTATATGCATACTTTCTCTGCAAGTCATAGCAAGAACTTATCTAAAGCCAATTGCAATGCATTAATTGCAATGTATTGATTCAACTCATAAACTTTTACTATTAACTTTTTTGTATTAAAAGTTTTATTACAGAAACAGTTTTGTTTGCTTTTGAAAAAAAACGAGGAAAAAGGGGAACTTAAAAATTTGTTTTTGAATACTTTTATGAGTATTAGGTATTTTCGGTCCAGGTTTTTCCTCTCCTGACCTCTAAGATTAAAGTTCTATCTCCGTATATTTCATTCATTTTGGCGGAATAAGTCGACATTTTTCACAAATTTCTCTAATCAACTTAATTTTCATAATTTTTTAAGTATGTTTTTATCAGCAGCTTATATTTAGGGTAAAATATTACATATAGAAAACAATTAACTTTTTAAGTTGAGTTTTAAGATTCCTCTCATGTCTTTTAAAGTAAGATTTTGAAGCTAAATTGTCTCTAAAATTTATCAGAACCAAAAAAGCATTAAGTTAAAATTATTTTTACACGATTTTTCAAGAGTTTAACTAAGGTGAAAGTTTTTTTTCAAAAATTGATGAAATTTGAATCACTCTAAAACCTATTGTACACCCTCAAATATATTGTATATAAAACATATCACAAAAGTGATATTTCACCCTAGTGATATATTGACACCCTAATGATACCCTAGTGATATATTGACTATTTAAAGGAAAACGCTTTTATGGAGAAATAAATGTTGTGTAAAGAACTCTTTTAAAAAATTTGAAAAATTTTGAAAATTTTTCAAAGATGATTTTTACTGAAAAAGCTTTATTTTATTTTCTTGTTAATTTTTATGTAATTTATCGTGTCATTATATAATAGTGAATTTTTTAGATTTTCAAACAATTTTTTAAACATTTTTTTTGTAATAATAGTTTCTATATTTGCTATCTTTCTTGCACAAATTTAATCGCTTTTCTTATTTTTAACTTTTCATACAGTGCGATTAAAACGGTACAAACTCACCTAGAAAACCCTAAAAGCCTATACATAAAAAATTTAAGATGGTTCGAGAATATAATTTAAGAAAACTCTTGAATCCATTTTATTGCAATCGAAAACCGCATTACCAATGCTCATGGTAACCCCTATCAAATTTTAAATTGACTAATTATTAAAAACAATAGTTTTGAAAAATTAAAATTTGTTCGGTTGATCATAATCGTACATACAAGTATTAATACATCGTACATACAAGTATTAAGCTGAATTTTCTAAACGACATTAACTCAATTCCCTTTTTTTGCGCTTAGTAAAAGCTTTTTGATATATATGTGTTTGTGTGCGTGTGTGCGTGTGTAGGGGGAGGGGGGCAACTCCGCGAGAGCGGCAGCCGTAATATTTGACACTATTAAAGATATTAAAAAAGAACCGAAAATAGAAATGACTTGAAACTTCCCAGAAATGTGAAGTACTCTCATATAATTTAGTGACTAAAAGTTACAGCATTAAAGTCTTAAACTTTTTTCAAAAATTAAATCTACGTAGCGTGGCAGTCGTAACGCTTACTTTTTACCACTTCTAAACAAAACAACTTTGTCTGACTTAATGCAGCGATAGACATGAAAAAAAATCATTTGTTGTGTGTATTTAGAACATATTGATGTTATTATATGCTGAGTTAAACAGTTTTTACTTAAAGTTTTACAAGCATTTTTATGTTTTTTTTTTGTCGTGGCGGTCGTAATCGTGATAAAAAATAAAAAAGGTCGTAACGAAAAATCCGATGCATAAAAAAACAAATAAAACAACGCAATCAATGATGTAAGAAAAAAAGTATAAATTATTATTAACAACCATGCATAATATGTTAAAAAAATGCACTATAACATTATTAAAGTTCTCAATTATGGATATGCGATACGATTTTTAACGCTACAAAACAGTACTGTAAATAAGCGTTAAAGCATGTTTATACAACCCATACAACTTTACAACCATGCTAATGGTATGATAAAATAATTTTATTAATAACTTTTTTGCTTAAAAGTATTTTTAAATAGATAAAAAAAAAAAGAGTTATAAAGTTTAGTATGTGTTTTCATTACTATTTTGTTTTATATATATTATTATTGCATATACATATATATATATATATATATATATATATATATATATATATATATATATATATATATATATATATATATATATATATATATATATATATATATATATATGTATATATATATATATTATGTATACATAGTATTTATATCAATTTTAAATAATTTCAAAGAAATTTAATGTTAAGTTTTTAATGTTTTTGCACAAAGGAGATCCTGCATGACTTTAATTGCACGTTTAATAATAATTGTCCGTTGAATTGAAGTTGGTGTTCAACAGACGAAAATCCTTTCGGTCACATTATTGTAGTTGTATAAAACTAGTAAGAAAATCCCGAAAATTACCCAATCATTTCATATGTTACCCAACTAATAAATATGTTACCCTACACACTATTAATAAGGTCACATATTGACCTTCGGGGTAATTTTTAAAATTTAATACTTTCTACTGATCTTTTCTTTTGCAAAATATAAATTCACCACTTATGGTGGCATACAAAAAGCTCGATTGAATAATTTTTTAAGTCATATATTTACAATTACACGATAATTTTCTAAAAAACGTACTGTTTACAGCGCATTAAATGACTTTATCCAATAAAATCATACAAACATTAGATAGAACTTTGAAGGATTTTGGATTGGCTAAAACAATCTATCTTTGAAAACAACCTATGCGCGTCGTTAATTTGCTTAAATGACGTCAACATGTTAATTGATTTTTATCTTTAAACAAATTTGTTGTAAGAAATACTTAAATGCCATAGTCTGGTTGAGTCTGAGTCTAGAAATATGACTTATGTTCTAAAATTTCTGTTAAACCAAATAAATAGAAATATTAAACAAACATAACATCACAATAACATATACTCTGCAAAATTTTCCTCAAATATTTAAATGGAATATTAAAGATTTTTTGCTGCTTTTTTTTAATCTTATATTTTCGTGGTATTTTCGTTATTATAAACAATTTTCAATCATCAACTGTTCTTTTGATTTACTTTTTTTTGTCGGCATTGATTGTTAAAGAGAAAATTATTGCCAAAGTTGTTTTAATAAAATTAAAGTTAGTATTGTTGATGATTTTGAGCCGGGCACCAAACCTCTACGACGTCACTCAGTTATGATTAGAGGGTTGGAACTTAAAACTAGTTATTTAGTCAATTTAGCTCTTAATATTTGTCTTTTTTTGTTTTTATATAAAAGTCATCAAATAAAATAGCCCCTTTAAAAAAAGCTGATCTGTTAATTAGTGGCATGGTGGTACCAACCCAGAGGTCTGTTTCAAGATGACACCTAGAGAACAAAAGAAATAAGAAAAATAATATACATTATATCAATGTTTTATATTAAATCAAATAAAAAAAGGTGAGTATTTTTGTAACTGAAAGAAGTATATTAAATGGCGTCTTATCCAACTAAGCTATCATCTTTTGGATTAACTAATAAACAATCAAAATTATTCAAACAGTATAAACAAATAAATATACAAGATTCTTATAGAAACATAACTTTATGCTTTTTAAAAAGCGGCAAATTAATTCTTTTAAATAAACAAAAATAAGCTTTCGAACTCCTTGTGAGTTCTAAACAAAAAAGCATTCACAATAGAAAAACTAGGAATAATTATAAACCAATTTAAGAGAACAAACTTCCTGCAATTTAGATAAATATTTCGAAAAGAGACAATGTTACTAACAGAATTTCATGACGCACGACGCGCAACACGCGACTTTGTCACACCCTAGTGGTAAAAAGTCAGAACAAAAAAAAAAGCACACCATAAACGGATTACATTTTTAAAATGACCAAACCTTGTAAAATCAAAACTTTAAAACATTCTCTCTTCACATTCTTCACATTCTGCGAAAAATAAAAATGGTAAAAAACGGCCCGGTCCAGAAAAACGGCCAAGTTCAGAACCTTTACTGTGAAAGATGGGAAACTTCCAGAAATGATACATGCTTGAAATTGTTTTAATATGCATTCTAATGTCAAACAAAAATGTTTTAGAAAAAATTGCAGCGATTGGAATCTGAAAACAATATTAAACCTCAATTTTGGGGTCCGTTTGTGCCAAATGTGGTTTCAATTAATAAAAATTCTTTTAAATATCTTAAACTAGGTCAAAATTATTCGACAGATTAAAAACTTTATGAAAAACTCTTTGACGTTAAACTATTAATAACTTTTATAGTTTATTAATACCCAAATAACCCCAATTAACTTTAAATGTTCATAACTTTTAATTAGCACAATTTTTTAGGATGAAATTTAAAACTTGAATGAAAACAAATAAACCAATAAACTTGAAATTTTGTTAAATATAAAACAAACAAAAAAATGTTAAAAGAATTTTAGGTTACGATAAAGAAGGAAGGACTTTTTAGGGATTTTTTAAGGATTTTTTAAAATGCTCCGATCATTCAGATAAAAAACAGACATTTTTTTATCATTTTTGTTTTTTTATTTTCATTGCTAATTATCTTTACATTACAAATTAATAATAGTTTTTCATTTTATAAAATTTTTGATTTACATTTTATAAAATGTTTGATTTACTACCGTTTCACGTTGGCGTCACGCCATTTTTAAATAAACCTTAAAACTACATTTCGCAGGTAAAAACCCTGAATCGTTTTAACCTGCGCAGGTAAAATCACTTAGTTAACTAAAACTATGAATAATTTTGTTTGTTACGCGCTGTTTTTGTAATATTTTTAGTTGTGTTTTGAAAATTTAAATATTAACAAGTTTTTTACATAAAAAAATCAAAGTCAAGTCACAGTCTTAGTAATAAAAGTTTGCTTTAAATTTAAAAGTACTAGATAAAGGTAAAAAACATTACCATTAAGTAATTGAATTTCTATTAGAAAAAAATTTTAATAAAAGTTTCAAAACAATGAAAAATGCGAAACCATTTTTATCTAGATTGAAAAGGTGCAAAAAATGTTTAATACAATTAAAAATAAAGTTTTGAAAAGATAACAGTTTAATCAAAGTTGCAACTACAATTAAAAAGGCGCATAGACCGAAAATTTCTTCTAGTTTTGCTTACTGATTCACTAAATTCTATAAATGGAGTAAATGGTTCAAGAAACGTTTATGGTCTCAGTAACAAAAAAGAGGATAAAGGCTTAAATATTTTTAAAAGCCTTAAAGGTCGCAAATCATTTGATAAAGATATAAGAATAAACTTATTGAAGATGACACTATTTTAAATCAATATTTTGATGTAAGATCCATCATATTTAATGTGGGAGAAAATCAGATGGCTGGTATAGTATTAAGGCAAAATACAGATGGCTAATTAGGTTACTGTACGTAGTAGGCAAGATGATGAAGAACGTTGTCAAAAGAAATATTTAAAATGAGTACATTTAAAATGTTAAAATTGAGAGAAGGGCTTGATTTTTAGAAATTTGTAATTCACTATCTTAGATTGTTGCGAGACAAAAAGAAAAGCCTAATTTTGGTTATGATAAGGGCGTATATAAAAAAGATAATGGTGAGGTTAGCAATAATGGTGAGGTTAGCAATAATGGTGAGGTTAGCAAACTCTTTTTTACTGCACTTTTTCTGCACACAAACTTTACAAGAATTTTATGCAAATCTGAAAAAAATTATTTTAAACGTTTTGTTACTTTTTAAATGAACTTGGCCAAAATATATTTTGGAAAAAAAAAACTGTAGCATCAACTCTTCCTCTGTTATATAGCTAGTAAATATAATTTCCAAAATTTTGATTTCATGATGAATACAGAATTCTTGGAATTATCAGATTATCAGTTAGTAAGTATAAAATTGCTTGCATAAAATAAAATTAAAAAAGTTAAATTACTTGCATTACCTAATATTATTTTTTTCTAATATCAAAATATCAAAAAATTTTAAGCATACATCATATCTATAAGTTATTTATTTTTAAGACTAAAAGCTCTGGTCTGTTTAATTAGCTTTTATTTTTTGGACATTCACAGTTTTTTCAAATTTTAGTTTATAAATCCACGAGATACGGTTGTTCATAAATGAATTTTTTCGTTTGAGTGCGTGCGATCATTCAAAAAATATTTTGACATTTTTTTTAAGCAATTAAACTAAAGATTATTTTTTATTTAATTCAATTTAATTATCTTAAATTGATTTAATGAATAATACTTTGCAAAAATATTTAAAATTTTTAATTCAAACGAATTTTTATTTACAAAAAATGATGTTTAATTAACATAAATTAATGTTCAATTATAACACGTAATATTCATTCTTTAAAATGTTGTCTATCTATTTATAACGTAAATTGTTTTTAATCCCGGATATCTTAAAGATATGTAAAGCATGTAACAAAGAAGGCTATGGAAGTAACAAAAAATAAGTTTAACTATGAAAATTACCAATAGAGCAAACATATTCAATTTTGTATTAACAACTAAACTGAATCGAATGTTTTTAGTAGGTGACGTAAAACTTCACAAAGTATCGTTTTTTAAAAAAGACTGGCTCTAGCAAAATTGTATTAAAAGAACAGTTTAGGTTCATTCAGATGTCAAATAAAAAATGGAAAACAACCGGAAACAACACTCAATTGTACCTGGCCTTACAAACAAAAGATCGAAGTTTTAAAATATTTTTTTGATTACTACTTTTACACTAAATCCAATTTATTTCAAGATTTCAAATTTTATTAAAAAACCTTGACGCTTTCAAAAGTCATGAATATTAAAAACACCTTATTTTTGTATATATACATATACATTATGTGTGTGTATGTGTGTGTGTGTGTGTGTGTGTGTGTGTGTGTGTGTGTGTGTGTGTGTGTGTGTGAGTATGTGTGTGTGAGTATGTGTGTGGACATAATGCGACGATTTTTTTCTTTGCTGTTACTGCTGTCTAATTGATTTTTTTCATTATTTAATTATTAAGTTTAATTTTTATCATAAACGGTTTAAATTGTGGTTATGAATCCTAAAAAAAATTATAACTATAAAAAATTATAACTATAAAAAATTATAATTCAATAAAAATTAAGCTAATCATAAAATCTAAAACAAAATGAAAAAGTCAATTTTTATGGTCTAGAGGCAGTCGCAATTTGTGCAAAACTATTTTTTGTGTTTATAAAAATTATATGATTTTCTCGACAATATAGTTCAAATTAGCATTGTCAACTTAAAGTCATGATTTTCTTTGTTGCTTCAACCTTTTTTGTAAAGTAAGCACATTTAAGCACAAGTAAGCACATTTTTTTTTAAACCTGATAAAGTTTAGATAAAAAGTAGAAGCCTGACTCAACTTTCTTAAGTGTCCACTGTCAACATATTTTCCTTCCTCTTTATTTACTGCCTCCTGTCCAACTACTCCCAAAATCAACCTTAGAGTAGGAGCTTGTCTAATAAAATTTATTATTAAACGGCTTCCTGCCTTTAGACTTTCAAAAGTTTTTTTTGTAATTATTAAACTTAGAAAGTATAAGATATTGTTGAAAATCAAAGAATTCTGCTTTTTAAAAAAATTATTTTTTATATATTTAACTTTTAATTATTTATTTATATTAAATATTGATATATTTAAATTTAAAAAAAGTTAAATGCAAACAATATATACGTAGAGAGGAAAATTAAAAAAAGAAAAATACTTTTAATTTGATTCGCGTTGTTTCGTGTTCAAAAGTGCAAGAAACAAAATTTAATTATGTTTTTCTCTTGCAAACAAAATAAAAACAATTAGTAATAATTTTATTTAATTCAAACCCCTTTGATGCACCGTTTTATAAAAATTACTAGTTTTTTGCAAGACTCATTGGTAATTGATGTGGTGCTAAAGTGATAAGAGAGGGAAAAGTCTGAGTAAAAAAATAATAATAATAAAAAAGACATTAGTTGCATGTATAAATAGTTTATGGCAAGAGTTTTTTTTATTTAAAAATTTATCACACGAATTTATAACTTTCCATGCACTCAGTTAGATTTTTCTTTTTCTGTTAAATTTGCTTCTCTGACAACTTTTAACATAAAATAACCTTTTTTAACTGAAAATTGTCTTCTTTTTTATTTTTCGTGTTTGTTAAAACATAAAATTAGATAATAAAAAGAAAAAATCACTAAATTTAACTTAAAATATTAATTATCCTAATAAGAAAAAGTTTGTTTTACAATAGTTTTTAAAACAAAAAAATAAACGAAAATAAACAATTTTAAATGCTTTAACCAGCTACTATGATTTTCAAACTCTTTAAAGCTTAATAAATAGTAACTTTTTAAATATGTTTTAAAGTGCTTTTAAATATATATTAAAGAAAAACACAAGAACCCCCAGTTAATATATACAAACTAAAAACCCCCGTAATAAAGTTTTATAGGAATGTCGTTAACATGCGTCTCTAATCTCATTAACATTTTTCCATGATCTCTAATTCATAATGTCGTACGAATTCTTTATCCTTTTAAAACGATTTTTATTTTAAAGCTTTCTCAATACTTTTGGTTATTATGAAATACTTTTAATGCATAAAAAAGATTATTAAATCCAAGTTAAAGCATGGACATATACCTTTGTAATTAAAAATGATGGGTTTATTGAAGATGATGAAGATATGAAGATATTTTTAGCGTTCTTAAACTTTCTATATATTGCTTGATTAACTTTTATTTGATCTTTGGTACTTTTATTTTTTGTTAACTTTTGTTCAAATTCAAAAATATTATAGTTTATATGGCTAAGCAAACTCCAATAGGATTTAACTTAAAAGTGTAAAACGAGTTTGATTAATTAATGTTTTTAACTGGAATTATTTTAAGCATAACCTGGCAAAACAATAATAAAACTTTTAAGACGTTCACCGATAAGAAGATAAATGCTTGAAAATTTGAAATTATGCATTTAAAATCTTTATTTTTATTATATTCAGTTGTTTTTTTTCTTTGGTACTTTTGTTTTTTTACTACAGTATATATATATATATATATATATATATATATATATATATATATATATATATATATATATATATATATATATATATATATATATATATATATATGCACATTTTATAATTTTCTAAGTAAGTATTTTTAATCTCGTACAAAGACTTATTAAAAAAAAGTTTTTGACATTCACTAAAAGATAGCTTAAACTTGCAACCGGATAGGACGAGAACATATTGCATGCATCCTGTAATAACGCGTTCAATGCTATTTTTAAAAAAACGTTATATGTTATCCTTCTTGAAGGACAAGTACAAAGGTAAAATATTCTGTTTACCGGCTAATAAGCGCTCAACTATTTATAAATGAAAGCAATTGTATTTATTCACGAGTATAATATTAGTAATTTATTATTTATCGGTTGTGTTTTATCTGCGCTTCATATTGTGATATGTCATTAGTTCATATTGTTTAATTAAACGATATAATGAGTAATGGTAAATAAAATTTTTCTTACTTTGACGTGTTCGAAAATTATGGGTTTTAAAATCATTTTTTGTTAATCAGTAACAATTATAAAACAATCGAAACATACATACTATTATTTAAAGAAAGAAAAAATAATTTTGTACAAAAGTTTAATTTACTAACTTGATGCGTTGAATATTAAGGCCGCCCCTCTTTCCTTATTGCCTCCTGATAAGTAAACAAACCTCATTTGTACAATTTACAAGAGGGTTTAAATTCTATTATTAGTTAGTAATTGTTTATTATCAATTGGAACCAATATTTTTAACGCCTACATAACTTAAAATAGTTTAAAACAGTCCTTTTTTTATAATAGTACGAAGAGGTCATAATTATAGAAACTTATTTAAATTTTTATTAACAGAAAAACTACACTACGGCATTTTTCGTTACCGGAAGAAACACGACTATTTTTCTTTTTTAGTTTATTTCATCAGATTGTTTGACACTATAATAATCGTTTAGTTTATTCATTTAATAGCATTATAAATTAAAATTATATATGGCAGATATGTTTCAAAGAATCTAAGGGGGTTCTTTCTTTATCAAATTATTGAAGTAATTTATCCGTAGTGTTGCTTTTTCTTGCTATAAAACGTTTGTGAGCCAGATGCAAAAAGTATCTTTTATTTGTGTTTACTTTGTTAAATAACGCGTCTTTGAAAATAAGAAAAGATATATATTTTTAAAATAATAACTTTTAAATATTCCTTTTGATTTCTTTTTCTTTTTTTCTTTTTACACGTTTGAAAGTGTATTTAACTGATTAACTACGTATGTCCAATTTGTGGTATTTTTTATTTCTGTTAAGGGTCGTTTTTTAAAGTTTTAAGAATCACTGATGTACGTCGTTTTTTTTTTGTGTTGCAAGGTTACAAAAAGCGATTGTGCAATAAAACAAATTATGTCATCATTATTGTCTGCTTTTACTTTTTATTAAATTTGAAAGAAATGAGAAAGAAAAAGTTTATTCAACAAATGAAGTTTAAGTCGTTATAACCAACCTTTTGTTTATCTTTTCATATCTGTACATCTTTTCGTATTAAGGTACAGCTAGAGTATAAAAAAGAAACAATATATATATATATATATTTATATATATATATATATATATATATATATATATATATATATATATATATATATATATATATATATATATATATATATTTATATATATATATATATATTTATATATTTATATAAATATATATTTTTCTGAAAATGATTTTTACATTATCTAATTTAAATTCAAAATTTTCAATTTTAGTTGTTTTAAAATAACTATTTTATATCTTCCGTCCATTCAACATTTTAATAATTTATCATAATATATATTTTTTTACATAAAATAGTTTTTTATAATTTATGAGAGATTTATAAGGTTACCCTAACTTCTATGTAAATTTAAAATTTTTTGATATTCAGATCTGTAAGGTGTCTTAAGGTATTTAGAGGCGTTTAATTGTCAAGTCGACTGTTTTATTTAATAATTCCATAACCGTAAAGCTAAAGTTGTGATGTTTTTTTATTTATGGACTAACCGTTTTGTCTTTATAATGTTTTCTACAGGTAGGAAATTTTCTTTAATTCGTTAAAAATATTTTCTAATCATGACAACGGATATAGTTTCCCGTTTGCGGCACTAATTGTTTTATATATATATATATATAAAATAAAACTTTTTATCACTATTAAATAAATTTTTAACTATTTTCAATTTAATCCTTTTGTATTAATAAACGTTATGTTCTAGCATTTTTATAAACAGCCATGTTCCTGAGAACAAGTATTTTATATTTTTCCATTAATACAACATTGTTTACAAGTAATCTTTCATCTAATAAACTGTTTTATTTTCTGTTGATTTTACCATCGAATTTCGTTGCTAAGAATGAATATCGTTAACACTTAGATTTTGGAAATTTAAAGTATTATATCTGGAGTAATAAAGATTTGAGGTGTAACTGTCGAAACTCTAACCCACTTACGCTTTTAAAAAAAAAAAAAAATTTTGTAAAATCTGTTGGAAATTTTTGATATTTTTTTACACTATTTTACATATATCAGTTTATAATCATATGTTTTTTTATATTTAGCAAATTAATATAAAATGTACTCACTAACAATGTTATTTGTGGCATCATTATTATTTTCAGTAAAAAGTTATACATTTATTGATTTAAAGACTTCATACATAAAATATAAACAATGGCCTGCTCATCAGTACGGGGACTTAACATTTAGATTCAAAACAAGCAGTCCTTATGGGTTGCTACTTTATAGTGACAATAGTAAATCAAAAGTTTCCACGTCACAGAACTTTATAAAACTGCAGCTTACCAAAGGAGAGTTAGAGTTTACAGTACAACATGGTTCAGAAGATTATAAGTCTAAAAAAAGTGTTACGATAGGTAAAAATTTAAATGACCTAACGTGGCATGAAGTCAATATAACCAGAAATGAGCGCGAAACTATCATTGTATTAAATAAGTTAATTGAGAAATATTTGCAAAATGATGGCGAATACGACGAATTGGATTTGAACTCTGATATTTATCTTGGAGGAGTTTCAGATCAGCTAGCAACCAATATTGTTGATGGGGCTGTTTTAGCTATGCCTAGGTAAGTTTTTATTCTTTAAAATTTCATAACTATTACTATTATTTTAATTTAAATTGTTAAATGCCATATTTAAGGTTTAAATTTTTTTTATTTTCTTTGAAAATTTTATTTGATTTTTATATCTATTGTTTTATTATTTTAATTTATTTTCTTCTGTTATATTTATTTCTATTTTTTGGATTTCCTTTTTTTTTCCTAATTTTTAAATTTATCATTATTGGTATAGTTAGTTTGTTTTATAATTATTAATTAATTTAAAATTGCATGCTATTCTATAAGTAGTTGTACCTCGGAAAATAAAACATTGCAATATAACAAAGTAGGGCACGCGCGGCGTGCTTAACGTACATGCCAATCAGATTTAATCTTTTTAGAACGTCTTGTCTGTGCTTGTTGTAATAAAAGTTCTTTAATTTTTATTAATAATAATATAATTTATTCTTCTCATTTTGATACCATTAGATTCATATAAACTTTAAAAAAAAAAAGAAGAAGATATTTTTATATCAAATGAAACAAAATAGATTAATTATTGATTAGTATATATTAAAAAACCAGAAACGAATTGAATAGTTGGGTTTTTAAAATTAGAAACCATTCAATAGAATTTTGATTGTGGTTTTTCATGTTTTCAAGAAGTTGCGATAAGTAGATTACGTCCAATCTCGAAAACTGATTTACGAAGCATTTTCGCGATAAAAACAAATCGAGTTTAAAAAAATTAATCCCACAATCCTATTGGTTTCCAATATTCTATTTACCTATCTATTTAAAGCAGATGTTTAAATTACTAAACTTAAATCCAAATGTTTGCTCGTCTAATATTTTCTAAAAGTCCGAACTCCAAATAAAATACTGACTATTTTATAAGTAAAATAATAAATAAGCGTTTCAAAGATAAGTCTGAAAATTTTAACCGTTAACGAGGGTTTCCACTCCTTCGTTATTCACGGGAACAAGAAAAAAAAATGGCATGCATAATATAAGTTTTAAGTTGTCCGAAGGAAAACTACGCATGCTCGCGTAATTATTTTTCCCTTCCCTATCTCGTTCCCGTAGAAAAATAGAAGAGTGGAAACTCACCTTAACTCATAAAGTAGGCATACAACGTTAAACTTATTTCCAATAAATAATAAGAAAATAATTATTTTTTTTTGTTTTATTATATTTACTCACTCACTCCTATTTATACTTTTACCAAACTTTACATTGTTAAATGACATAAAAATAAGGGAGTTTAATAGGTGTTAAATAGTTTTGTTGTGTAGATTTCAAAATACCAAAAGCTGTAGGCGATACCTACTGAAGAAAATTTCAATTTTATACACTTAAAATAGTACATACCTTTTATTTTACAGAAATTAAAAAAATAAAATCAAAAAAACTATTATTACCATATTTGACATAAAATTTAATAAGAAATACGTTTTTAAAGTTATTTTTTGAATATTTTTATCAGAAAACTGATTAAAGCACCTTTTTTAATGTCTCAAATTTTTATTAGCAATCATCTTTTCACTAACTCTTACTTGGTTTTATGGTTAAATAAATTACCTGCTTTTGACAATGATAAGCCCTTCAGCTGTATGTTAAGTTAAATTTATTAGTCATACTTTCAAATCACAATTTAGTTCAGTACAAGCTTTGAAAAACGTGATTAAAGCACTTTTGTAAAGACAATAAAGTTTTAATTTAGAAAATTATATTTAAATAATATAATAAGAACTCATTCTGGAATTGAAAATAGATTACTTGCTTATAATCAATACTGACACATAAAAAAATAAGATTTAACACACGTTAGCATCTAGTGCTTTACTGTCAACAAGGAACTCTGACCAGGGAAAAAAAACCTCGACCAAATAATTCTGGAAGACAAATATAATTATAATATTACGAATATTTTTAGTTTATTAAGATTTTTTTTCATAAAAAAGGTAACTACTTGCTCAGACTGTGAATTATAGAGTTTATAGAGCTATAAAATCTTTTATTTCATTTTTTTTTTTTTTTCTACCTTCTATTTTTTAAAAGCTTACAACAATATTATTATTGCTTTGCATGGTATATATACTAGTGTTTGTAAAGCATATATGAGTAAAACAGCCGTAGAAACAGCAAAAATAAAGAGACAGAAAAATGAAGAAACAATGACCTGTACAGTTTCTGTTGATGGTTAATGTTAGAAGAGAGGACACGGCTCACTGAACATCTGAAGGACATTTTTGTATTAAGAAAAATTATTGAAATAAGTATTTGTTTTGCATTATTATGATTAATGATGAGAACTTTGGTTTAACATCAATAATATAAAAACTTTGCCAGTTTCACGGTTTATGCTTAACGTATTTGTTGAAAGTTATAAAGAGTGCATAAAAAACATAGAAACCAACCAAAGATCAGCATCATCAACATAAGGCGTATATGTTTGAAGAAAATAAAAAGCCACTAGAAATAGATTTCAATATAAAATGAAATAGTATGGAGAGACTCATGTTTATTTTGCAGGCTTATATTAATGAATTCATAGTGTTTTTGTCGGTTTAATTTTATTTTTGTGTTTTTCTCAGTTTTTCAATATTTAGCGATTTTGTAAACTTAAAAACATGATATCTTAAAACCAACATAAGCTTTTTTGTTGAAATTTTCACAGTATTTTCTTTATTTATAATGGCAGGAGTTGAACTAAAACAGATATTTTATACTGAAAAATTGTCATTTTATGGCACTTTTTAAAGGCATTTCCATGGAAAATACCATTAATGAGTTATAAATATCGATATCTTCTGAACTTTTTTGCATTATGACTTGGTTTTAGTTCAATTCCTGCATTACTATACAATGAAGTATTAGTGAAAATTTGAAGTCTTGAACTGTTTTAGTTTTTTAGATATTTTGTTTATAAAATATCTAAAAAATTAAATTTTTAATTTTTTAGATATTTTATAAACAAAATATTAACCCCAGCCCCGATAAGTCCAAGATTCTAATAAAAGCAACGCAAGTTTTAGTTTTATTTGAGCTTAATTATTTTATAAATAAAAAAGTTAATTCTTTTAATAACTATTTTACGCTTCGCATTGTTTGAAAAGTTTAACATATTTGAAACAATTCTTCTTAGTATGATGAACAAATGAATTCATTAAATCATTGAGTTACTGAAGAAATTAATTAACTAGATAGAAATCAACTAAAAAGATTAAAAACACTTTAGATAGTGGAACTGCTTCACAATACCGCCGATGATGTTTAGTGATTGGGCTTTTTAATTTTAAATCACCATTTTTTCAGTAATATTCGAGGCGAAAAGGCTTGATTAACTATTTTTTAAATTAAGTTATTTCAAAATATTATATTTTAAATAAAAACAAATTAGAAAATTGTTGTATATTGTCTTATTCTGAATTTTATTTTTTATGGGCATGTACTACCTTTAAGACTGCCATAAAACGAAGCCATAATATTGTTTATATATTTAGATTAAGAAAACCAAAAACACTCCATAAAAAGCGTTTTAAGTGCTTCGTTTTAAATGTTATTTAAAAACCTATATTATGCAATTTAAATCTAATAAATTTGGTATAATTGGATTTTATTATGAATTACTCAGCCTGATAATAAAAGTTTAATAATGTTCTTTTACTTCAAAGTAAAATTTACCCATAAAAACATACAACATCTATCTACGAAAATATATAAGATAAACCTAGCGATAAACCTTTATTTTTTGCAGAGCTAAACAACATTTCTGAAAAAAAATTTCTTAAGTCAAGTTCAACAACAGATCGCGATCTGTTGTTGAACTTGACTTTAGAAATTATTTATTTTTATAAAATTTTATTTTTATTTTCAAATTAAATTTATATTCAAACATAATAATCGTATTATGTTTGAATATAAATTTGAGGAACAAATTTATATTCAAACATAATACGATTTGTGCTTAACAATGGCTAAAAGACCTAACATTTAAAATAGTGAAACGTGGCATTTCTGTCCCTTCTGGTCTTTAAAGATATATTTTTGTCTTTGTCTTAATAGTGATTAACAATGAAATGTTTTGGGTTATTGCATTTCGAAAAAAAAAATGAAAAAATTTTATAAAAAAGTGGTTTTTAATTTAAGTTTGTAATCGAAATCAGTAATAACAATACTGATGCAAAACCGAAATCAATATTAATATTACTGATGTGAAATCGAAATAAGTAAATTTTTAGTATTTTTGTTACCAGGCGCCAATCACTGTAATTTTTAGCAAAAGGAACTGTCCATTATGTCAACAAAATAGGGGGGTGGGGGGGGGGAGAGAGAAAATAGTAGACAATTTTTGACAAGGGAGTTGACGTCAGCAATGTTACTTTTTTAAAATGAATTTAATTGCATAAAAAAGAAAAAAAAATTTCAAATTTAATTTTTTTTCTGCGAAAATCTGTAATAATATAAATATTATTATTATTTTTTTTTAAATAAACTTAAATTAAATGCCGGCATTTTTCAGAGGAAAAAAATACTTTTTTTCACGACATTTTTTAAATGATTTTAAATGACTTGTTTTTTTCCGATAATTTAGGAAAACCATATCTTTTTCATTTTTGTAAAAGATATTTTTTATCAAAATTTTATCAAGAACTTAAAATAAATTTCATAAAATATAGGGTGGGGTGGGGTAATATGGATAGGATTTTAGATATTTTTTAATATATATATATATATTTTAGTTAATAACCACCATAAAAACTTTTGTTATTTTTCTTCACATTCAGAGTGTATACAATAACCTCACAATGAGTAGAACATAAATACATTTTCAATAACTGACTTACTAATCCTTTTTTAACAACACCTTTCATATATCATCCATATTACCCCACTGGTGGATTAATACGGATATTCATATTATATTTGATACATTTATCACACTTATTGCTTTTCATGAATTTAAAAGGTCAAACTGTATTGGTTATGACTAGCAGTTTTCTTTTTCTTACTGATACAGTCTTATTTTTAGTTTTATTCTTCTCTTTTTCTTGCAACCTTGGGACAGCATCTTGAGCTGTTAAAATTCTGCCCTTTTTGGCCAGAAGACTTAAGTAAAGTATGATAATAAAATAAATAAAATTATGATTACAAAAATAAAATATAAAGTATTTAGATGGGATTTAAAGTTTTACCCTAGCCATTCAGGGAAAACAAATTTAAACTGTGATCTTATTGTAAATAGTTCAGCAGCATTATATAAAACTATTATATGTAACTGAAAAATGTGTAGTACTATATTTAGAAGCAAAAGCGAGCATAAGTATATAAATAAATGTCATGTAGCTTATGATTTTGTAACAAAGCTCTATAATGTTAATAGGATTTTATATATTTTATATATATTATAAAATAAGTTTTACATGTTCTTACATCATGGTCCAACTAATAAATTTACATCATTATTCTTGGATAAGTAATATTACTGAAGTCTGCAGATAAAAGTTTTGAAACATAATGTTTTTTTATATATTTTTTTCAAAATAAAATGTTTTACATTGTAATTATTCATGTAAATTAAATATAAACATTGTTAATGCAAAAGAAGAAGGTAATTATGTGTATAAACTGTTCATAATTTTCAGGTTTTAGCATTATGTATAGATAACTTACTCCATGCATATTTATTGAATATATCCATTCTACCCCAACAATCCATATTACCCCCACCCTACCCTTTTCACAAAATACTTTATCAGTAAGTTTACATTTATATGTATTTTAAATTTGCTAAAATTAAATTTGCTCTTTTTATATGGCTTAGTTATTTTTATTATTTATATTTTTTTAACTTTTTTTTTTAGTTAAAATTACAATTTAATAGGATTTTTAGTATTATTCTGGATTGACAACATATATTGAGTATAATTTAGCCTAGTAAATAAATAATAAATAACCATGTTATATACAAATATATAATGAATTACCATCCTATAAGTATATATTATGGTTAAAAGTAGAGTAGAATCTAATAAAAATTTTTTTCAAAAAAAATATTTTTAGAATAACATAATTTAAAATAAAATCAGGTGATGATTTCACCATGGTTTAAGGAATGACTTACCATGGTTTAAGGAATGACTTTTTCACAACACGTAAATTTGCAATATTTGCAAATTTACGTGTTGTGAAAACTTTGATTTCACCATGGTTTAAGGAATGACTTACCATGGTTTAAGGAATGACTTTTTCACAACACGTAAATTTGCAATATTTGCAAATTTACGTGTTGTGAAAACTTTGATAACTTCCAATGAAGAAATAAAGTTAAAATAAAATCAGGTGATGATTTCACCATGGTTTAAGGAATGACTTACCATGGTTTAAGGAATGACTTTTTCACAACACGTAAATTTGCAATATTTGCAAATTTACGTGTTGTGAAAACTTTGATAACTTCCAATGAAGAAATAAAGTTAAACAGATTATAGCAACTGTTATGTGTGGGTTGGAAAGCAATGCTTTTGTTAATAGGAACCAATTATTTACTAGTATAATTCCATAAAGTAAAATTGAAAAAAGTTTAACAATAGGAAGAATAAAGATATAATATATGACTAATATAAGACAAATTAAAAACTTTTTAAAGACTTTCCATGTACCAAAATAAGTGTGAGTTAAATTCTTAAGTTGACATTAGAGTTGCAGTTTAAATGTAGTATGCAGAGCTTTTAAAATTGGCTCTGAGTCTTCATTAAAGATTTCAAAAAGTATTTTAAGGATACCAAATATTGCATGATGCTTTAGCTAGAAAAGACAATTATAAAAGTATCGATGGGTCAAATTGGTATTCATAATGTAAATGTGCAAAGAGATTTATTGAAGACCATGTTAATGCAGATTGTTAAATTTAAATATGAAACAAAATTGTAAAATTTATATGATTTTAGCAAAAGTTGATAAAGTAAAACTATCCTACTTTTAGATGTTTTTTTAATGTTCAAATAACTTTGAGACTGTTTCAAATTTTTTGGATATGTTATCAGCTTCTTTAAAACTTGTTTGACACTATCAGACTGGTCAACTAATAATTCCATTCATGTACAATCATGTTATGTCTTATTATATTTATTAAGCCATCATATTTATTAAACCATTTCAAATTTTATTAAAATGGTGGTAACCTTAAAAAATGGATCTTTATCATCTCATACTAAAATTAACAAAATATAAACAAAATAGATTAATGAAAGCGTTGTCATTTAAAGTTATTATTATTATTTTTTGTTATTAGTTTCAAAAATAATCAAAGAAAAAAAACTGTTTTTAATTAAAAATTACTGGAAAAATTGCATTCTCTTACACTTTTCTTTAATGCATTTGTATCGAAATAGTTAAAAGTGGTGTTATACAAAAAATAGTTGTTGGTGCATTAGTCAGTTTATTAATATTAATATAATAAATAACACCATAAATATCTGAGTATTTTAAAACAATTTTGCTTAAATGGGCTACAAGCATAATAACTGTATTTGTTTTTTAGTACTATAGCTGTATTTATTTATTATTTTGATACTTATATTTTGTTTGGCCTTAAACATTATTAATACACAAAATTTATTTATAAACATAAAAAGGATAAAATGCCATATTACAAAAGTTTTAAAGTAATCTATTTTATTCTTTCTATGTTTATTTAAGATATTTTTTACCTATAAAGGATATTATGTTATAATTATATCATATAGCAGTTAAGTAACTATATAGTATTATATAACTACTAACATTCGACTAACCATTGTGCCAATTTACTAAATGCTGACTTTTGTCTTTACTATTTATGTGAAGCAGATTTGTTGGTTGTGTTGAAGATTTTAGATTCAAAGGTAAAAATAATTTTGGTGTTTGGGAAGAATTTGACAATCAGACTTTATCATCTGAGGGAGTAAAAGATGGCTGTCTAGATGCATGCACAACAAATACATGTGAAAATAATGGACATTGCATCAATTATTTTACTTCAGCCAAATGCGATTGTGTTGGAACAGGGTATTTTGGTAGTAACTGCAGCAAAGGTTTGTGTCATCTTTTTTTATTTCACTTTTTTAAACTTCATCCTTATTCTTGTGATTTAGTTTATATAATTTTTTTTTTGTTAAGCTTGGTGTTGTATTAATTGTGTGAAGGAAATCACATATCTTTCCCATTATTTTATCAAATTAAAATTATTGCTGTTATTGGTACATTATTGTACCTGTGTTTGGGTTGTTTACATTTGCAATAATTAAGATAAAAAATTCAAAATTATAATAGAAAGATTATTATTGTTATTATTATTATTATTATTGTTATTGTTATTATTATTATTATTATTATTATTATTATTATTATTATTATTATTACTGGTATTATTATTATCATTATTATTCTTATTATTAATATTACTATTATGCTATAATTTATACCATAATAGGTCTTTACACATTATCAGTTTTTAATTTGTAAATGTCTCGCATGACTAAATTTATTTAAAGTTTGTAAATGTCCCACATGACACATTTGATTTTGATTTGATTTTGATATTCACTTACCTGTAAATCCTTTCTCAACTTTTAAGACAAACATTTATACATGTTTTATTTTATTAGAACGTGATTCAATACAGCTTGATGGTCATGGGTACATTGATGTAGAATTACCAGATCCTTTAAAATCTACTATTGAAAACACAATTATAATGAGATTTAAAACAAGATCAGATGGACTACTATTGGTTGCATATAGTAAAAGTGATCATATAATGATTGAGTTATACCATGGCATTGTGAGAATGAGCATTGATTTAGGGGGAGGTAATTTATTTATTTTTTACAATTTTTTTCTAGAATATTAAAAAATTATATATATATATATATATATATATATATATATATATATATATATATATATATATATATATATATATATATATATATATATATATATATATAAACCATCGGATGGGGTAGTATGGCCAGTTTTGCATATTTATAAGTTTTTTTCTAAAATAATCTAAAGTTTAAAAGATGAAGTGTCCCACTCTATATACTTTTTATATCCCAATGTTTAAATGACATTTTAATGTCTGTTACAAAAAAATTGATTGATTTTCACATATAATGTGCATCTTGTATGAGTGGTACTTGAATTAAGTTCACAAATGTTTAACTCTTATTAGTTTTTTTTTTATATTTTATTTGATAATCTAGTTTTGTGATTTACGACTTTCGTTAATTGTTTGAACATGCATTACAATTTTTGTTGTTTAAATTAGGATTTTTAGTTAAGTGGCCAAATCACCTCATTTTGGGATTTTATTAAAAATGATTTTCATAAATAAGTTGTGGTTAAAGCTACATGGCTGATTCTCACATATAATGTGCATCTTGTAGGAGTAATTCATGAGTAAAATCTACAAATTTATAGTTCTTGTATTTAGTAAGTTATTGAAAAAAAAAACAGTCAAAATGCATATATATGTGTATATATATATATACACTTATATGTTGTCTGAAAGTTTTCTTCCATATTTTGTTGACAAAAAGTAAAAGTTAAAATGCAAGACCAGATTTTTTTTTTTATTAATCTCCTAATAGTCTTGATCCCGGTCTTGTAAAAAATTTTCAAAGTCTTGGTCTTGGTCTTGAAGCATTCAGTCTTGGACTTGGGCCCAAATGTCTTGGGCTTAGTCTTGGTCTTTGTCTTTACTGTCTTGACTACATCTCTGTATATATGTAATCACAAGTGTAGTTAACTCATTATATTCATAGTCAATTTTTACACAGATTTTATTTAACTATGACATTGCTAACACATACTATTAAATATATAGTATATAAATATTGATAAAGCATGTTTGGGTTTAGGTTACCATTTACTAGAAATTGCTGATATATTATTTAATGATGGTGGATGGCATCTAGTGTCCTTAAAGAGAAATGGAAGAGAATTTGCATTAACAGTTGATAAAAAGTAAGGATTTGTTGTTTTTTTATTTTGTTATAAACGTTATGTTCATTATGTTTCTTTATATTAAATTTAATTAACTTATATTAACATTACATTTATCTCTTTATTATTATTTTCTTATTTATTATCTCTATATTATTATTGATTTATTATATTTATTATCTTTATCTTTTTAGCTATGTATTTTATCTCTATGTTGTTATTTATTTACTTGTTGTATTTATTTATTCATCATATCTTAATCAATTGACTTAGCCATATTACTATGAATGGCTTATTTTTCCCACATTGTTTCCTTGGGAACCGTTATAAAAAGATTCTTATCAAAATGTCTTTATGCAGATTTTGACAAAAGCAATCTAGAACTTTTTGTGTTTAGCGAAATATGTTTGTAAAATTTTAATCTTCTTTTTTTTTTTTTAATTTTTATTTTTTTTAGTTTTCTTATTATTTTTAGTTTTTAAATTTATTTTATTATTATTATTTTTAGTTTTTATTAGTAATGGTTGTTAATTATTAATTATTATCTGCTTACAGTTCACTTTAAAATGTTCTAAAAGTAAAAATATTTTTAAAAACTTTTGTTTGAAACTGCTTTAACCAATTATTTAAAGCTAATTTTTTATTAATGCAGTGTTTTTAGAGCGCTAGAGACTAAAGGGTAATTGTGAATGAATTATGCAGAAGCATAAAGCTCATGGGCACCTGCAAGGGGGGCAAGAGGAGGCACTTGCTGCCTCCTGCATTTTCTAAATACAGAAAAAAAACTTTGTGTTCTTTACCAAGCTGAGTATCATAAAAGTTGTTACTACGGTTTTGGTAAAAATAAATTTTTTGAATCTTAAGCGGTACGGTTTCATTACAAACATAGTTTTTGGTGATGTTTCATTACAGTTTCAGAAAAAAATTAACTACTTGTTTGTACGGTTTCAGAAAAAAATCGCAATATGTCAGTACTATTAAGGTGAAAAAAAAAATTGCTCCAGGATTCAAACTGTTTCAAGACAGTCAAAGTAAAAATATTGTGAAAAAAGTTAAAATAATATTAATGTGAATCAATCTCAACTAAAATAATTGAGATTTGATCAAATTAATTTTGACAACAAATTATGCGCAAAAAATTGTTGATAAAATAATGAAATGAGATGATGATAAAATATAAAAAGATCAACAATATAAGAAATTTTTCGTTTGCTAAAATCTTTTTGCTTTTTTTAAACTTTTCTCTAACTAAAACATTTATTCTTTTAGTGGTTTTATTTAACATAAAGATAACGCTATTAAGATCTCTCGAACAAGAAGCAGCTTAAAGTGGAGATACTAAGTTAAATTATGACATGGAACACTTTGTAAAATGTAGTACAAAATTTCCTATTGATCTCTTGTATTGTTTGCTAACTTATCTTTACCAGCCTCATCCATCCTACGATTTAAAAAGTGACATTTTTAAATACCTAGTATTCCCAATGGTTATTATATTTACCTGGATAAAAAGGTGTCTGGGTATTTTGTGCCTAATTACTACAACCAGTTTAAAGGTGCCTTCATTACTAACCTTTTCACAAAGTATAAAAATAGCTGTATGCTATTTTTTTATTTTGTGAAAGGAGTTGTCCTTCAACATTATGAGTATGAAATTGAGAAAAGAGACATATTTTAAAAAAAACTTTTGATACAGCAGCTGAAAATGCATGTTAATCATCACATCGCAGAATTATTTATTTAACTTGTCTGAACATGCTCTGCAAGAAGATTCTCAGTCATAGTTGATGAAACAGCAGATATTTTAGGAACTGAAAAATTATTACTGAGAGTGCGGTTTGCTAATACGTCTCAAGAAAAGTCTATAATTCATGAGGAATTTTTATTTTTTTATAAATATTTACTGCTGAAAAATATGAACGTTGCTATGATATCTGATTATATCATTCAAAATTGCAAAACATTTGGCTTTCTCCTTAATAATTTGTTCGGTCAAGGTTATGATGGGTGCTCCACACTGGCTGGAAAAGAAAATGGTATTCAGACGAAAGTTCGAAGGATTTCCCTAAAAGCTGTTTTTGTTTACTATGCTTCACATAAACTTAATCTTGTAGGTATTGATCTAAAAGATGTTGCGGTGGTACAAAATGCTATTGGCACTATTAAAGCAATTATTGCATGTTTTCTTAAAAGCCCAAACAGGGATCTTCTGTCACAAATATTTCTCTTCTACGGGAGACAAGATGGAGCCGCAAGTATAAAAGTGTTTGAGTTTTTTTATAGTAAATTTAAAGATATTTATTTTGATCTGGAAGAATTTTCATTGTATATAAATGGAATTACATGACAAATGCACATCAGCTTTATTGTTTATCCAAGTCCAGCACATATTATTTCGCCATGCTTAAACAAGTTAGTAAGGCGCTTCAAACTGATTAAGTTGATCTTCCAGAATTCCAACTGCAAGTTCAAAAACTACTCAGTTTAGTAAAACTTCAAAGAAGTAAGTCCAGTAATTATTTCAGGGATGTTTTTTGAAAAAAGTACAACTTGCGCAGAAGATAATATTGAACCGATAATATTGTTATTCAGACAAACGATTTACATTCCTTAATTAGTTTCTCTAATTGGCTCGTTGGAGAGTCAATTTTGTGAACCCCTCAGTGTACAATTTAACTTAGTATTTCTGCATCCATCTAGATTATGCAAACTAAACTTAAAATTTTTTAAGACAATATTTCTACGACTAATAACCTATACAGCTTAGATAGTTTTGAACTGAGGCTCTGAGTTGGTTTGATTTTAGAACGCTCGAGAACATAACAGTAGCCAAGAATTCATCAACTTAATACCTTTTACAAAATTTTATCCAAGTATCAGGTATGCCTTACTAATGTTAACTTTACCAGCAACAACATGCACGGTGAAACGATTATGTTGAGTAAAAAAAAAATGTCAATGGTGTTAAATGACTGTCTGTCAGGGTTGTGCATGTTAAGCGTACACAGAGGCAAAATAAACTGCAATAAAAAAGACTTTATAGATAAAATTGTTGGTACATTTGGTATTGATACCAGACGACTTCAATTCTTGTTAAAAAATGAGTTTGATTTTAAATAGATGTATTAAGTTTTTTTGTGAGTACTATGTTTACTATGAATATTCATTGTGTCAGTAAAAATTATTGCTGTTATAGTACATACTATAGAAACAATTTTTTTAATGGCACTATGAATGTATATAGTAAATGCAGTACGCACAAAAAACATACAGCATATTTAAAACCAAGTTTATTTTTTAAACAAGAATTGGAGTCGTCTGTTATCAAAAAAAGACAATATTACATTACTGCGTACTAGTACACCATTATTTACTACAGCACCCTGTCCGTCTGTGACAAATTTATACTGTCTTCTTTGTTCTTTAAAAAAATATATATATATTTTTATTTATTGTATATATTTCTTAACCTTAACATATTGAACTGCAAGAAGAAAATAAGGCAAAAAAATGTATATATATATTACTGAAAATATTTTGACCCCTTTAAAAAAATTTTTGCGGGTGCCCATAATAGAGCTGTAGGTAGACGACATAGCGCTTGCTTTGTAAAAGAAAGGCCTAGAGTTCAAAGTCTACCACATTTCTTGTAGTACCATACTCAGTTTGATTCTTAGCAAGATTTTTTTCTGGTCTTAAATTGGGTCTTTTTAACCTTAGTAGGCACAAATTTTGCAATGGATTTAACATATGATAGGAGTAGAAGTAAAAGAAGAAAAATATAATACAAGTAAAAAGTATATATATAATAGATGTAAAAAGTATAATTGAAGTAAAAGATTAAGTCAGTATATTGGCATTTATCAATATTGAAATATTTAAGTTATTTCTTTTTTTAATATTTTTGTAAAGATATCTTTCAATAGTATTATAGCATGGAATGCAAAGAGATAAAATTCATACTGTTTTAAGCAATCATAAACTTTTATCAGAGCATTATCAACCAATACTTTATACTCTATGTAGGATGTGTGGCCACTTTTGCTGTAAGATTTTTTATAGCTGTTTGAACCTGCTTTTAACCTTTCAACTGCACAACATGAATTTTGATGAACACAGCCACTGAATGGGGAAGCAAAGGGATATGGTAGGGAATCAAACTTAGTTATTTTGCTTACAAAACCATTAGTCTACCACTCCTGCATTAAGAAATAGTGGTGTATAGTTCTACAACTACTACCAATATGTCACAGTGTTGCGGTATTCTGTCACTGTCACCAATGCATAATAAAAAAAACTTTTTGAATCTAAAATTGTGTTTGCTAAATACTGTTTGTCCAAATCTAAGAAATCAATTGATATGAGTACTGACTCATATCAATTGAGTTCTTAGATCATCAATGACACCATCATTGATCTTTCATGCAGATCTAAGCATGTAATTTGAAAATCATATAGTGGATAAAATAAGTAAATTTTTTAATGTTAAAAACCTATTTTCTTACTAACTGTCATTTTTTTTAGATAAGATTTTAGTTTTTAATTTTTAGTTAAGATTTCAGTTAAGTTTTTAGTTAAGATTTTAGTAATTAATTAAAAAAATTTATTTTAGTTTATAATATTTTGATATATTTTAACTAGTATGTTAAATTTAGGTATTTAATTTATTTTATTTTAGTTTATTTTAGCTTATAATATTTTAATATATTTTAACTGGTATCTTAAATGTAGGTATACACTTAAAAAAGTAACTCCTGGTTTGTTCAGTAAGTTTAATATCCAAGATCTTTTCATTGGTGGACATCCAGTTCTTGATACAATTGCGAATTCAAAAAGTAAAAATAATTTCTCGGGCTGTTTACAAGAAGTCTTATTTAATGAGGTAACTAATATAAGTATTTTACAGATCAACATAACCAGAAAATAATATCCATATTTAGGCATGGGCAGGATGTGCCAGTGCACATGATCTCCCACCAACCATTGGTGCTCCCCACCAGTTAAACAGACAAACTTGTTTTTATATTGAAGACATGATTAAAGTAGACACTAGATCTTATCCCAACAAAAAAAGTTTTATTGTAAAAAATAAACTTATAAGTAGGGTACTTCAGAAAAAATAAGTTTTTCATAAATACTTGTATTAAATGGAAGAAAAAAGAAAAAATGAAATCTATATTTAAACTAAAAAGTTTATAGGTGAAGGACCCCTTCCCCACCAGGGTAAGTTTTAGATTTCGGTTTAAGAGTCTTCAAGACTCGTACTAAAATGTATTAAAATGTTTTTTAAATGTGCCAAACATGTCTTATGTTTATTAGGTAAAGTTAAAATTAAAATGTAATAAATATGATAAATGATTAAATAAAAGTCTAGAAATAGTTAAAAATACAATTAGAAAGTTACAAATTAAATTTATTAAAACCTTTTTAAATTCAATTTTATTTTTGATTTAAATTATTAATTTTGAAATATAAAGATTAATTAAAGATACATTTATTTAAAAGTATATTTATAAAATTTTTTATTTTTTTATTTTAGATAGATATTGTTTACAAAACTTTAAATACAGAGAGCAGTCGTTTCCAAATGGTCGGAAACATCAAGAATGGATGCGATGTAGTAAAGTCCAAAGTATTAAGTTCAAGAGATAGTGCAGGTTTGAACGTTATTTTTTATTTATAAAGTTCTAATTTTTTTTTATAAAAATCGTTTTGTTTTGTGGTTATTATGTTTTTATACTTTAATATATGTAAAATTCTTGTTTTGTTTTGTATTTATTATGTTTTTAATCTTTTATGTTATTTATTAAAGGTCCCATGGTTAGTAAAAGTGGCTCAGTTGACGTTCCAGTTCAGCCATATTTTACTCCAATTAAACCTTATGAAGTCAATGATCATATAACAGCTCAATATGCTCCTGTAAGTCCGTTTTTGTATGATTTTAATGACAAACCCAAACCTTCAGTCAATCTATTCAGATGTTTCTAAATCCTATTCAGATGTTCCTATAATAAATAATAAACAAATAATGTAAATAAACAATGATAAATAAATAATGATAGATAATGTAAATAAATAGTGATAAATAAATAAATGTAAATAAATAGTTATAAATAATGTTAATAAATAATGATAAATAAATAATGATAAATAAATAAATAATGATAAATAAGTAAATTTAAAGTAAAAATTTAAAATTTAGTGTTTCAAAAGTTTTACTGCAGAGTTAAAATTTTTTTAAATTTTTTAACTCTCCACACCACACCAACTAACTAACTAGTCACTCCCCACAAAAAATTTAAATTTGCCATGTTAGTATTAGTTAACAAAAAAAAAGTTAATTTTTTTTTTTTTAGTTTTTCAAATTTTAAATGAAGTAATTGAATAAAAACAACATTATAAAAAATAACAACTAAATAATTATAATTGAAAAATGACAAATTAAATTTTTTTTTGCACTAAATTTTATTTCGTTGTTCTTGACATTTAGAAATTTATTCATCAGAAAAGTTCAAAAAAATTAAGTAAGCAAATAATAACATGGATAATTATTGGAATAATAGTAGGATCCATAGCATTGATTGTTGCTATCGCTATACTTGTACATGGCTACAAAAGACGTTATAGTACGATCGTTTTATCAAAAAAGGACAGAAACAGTAATTTGCTTAACAATTATAAATCGAGTCAGGACACTATTGTTATATATAAAGCGAATCAAGGACTTCTTCAACCACGTTTAGTCTAATAATTATTAAAATTTATAGTTATTTAGTCATGAACTAAATATGAGACGAATATTTCGAGTTGAATAGATGGACCGCATTTTCACAATAAAAGGTTACATTCAATGTTTAAAGAAGAAAACACTTGAATGCTCTCCAATGAAAATTACTTCCTACGAATAAGTTCGTTTTACACTAAAGGAATAGGAGAACACGAGGATACAGAAGAAAAAAATTAATGAAATACATATTTGTAATGTATATTTTTATAAATACAAAATTGTCCAGAAGCCGATATGGCTTGTTTCGCTTTTATTATTTATTTTTAATTTTTAAATTCATGAGACAAATTACAAAATATTCACTTTTTTAAGTGCTATGCATATTGCAATCATTAGGTAAAATTACCAATTTTTATTGTAAAAAAATATTTTTATGTAAAACGTGACGCGAAAATTTGAAAAACTTGTTTTAGTGAGGATAGTTTTGACGACGGTTTGGCTTTTTTTTTTTTTGTTTTTTACTAAGCACTTTTGAACGTTGCGTCAAATTATTGCGGGTTTTTCGCTAAGACAACGCTTTTTTTGCGACGTCTATATAAGTCCTTATAACGGCTTCGTTCGATATTATTTTGAGATATTAAAATTATATTATTTTTGAGATATTCCTATCGTTTATTTTTACGTTTTAAAAGCTCAGTCTTATTTTTAGTTACTGAATAAGTTTATTTATTGATTATCTTTTCTCTTTAATTTAATTAATTTACTGTGATTTATAAATTAAAGATGATTACCGTGATTTATTTTACAAAGAAGAACGCAGTGCAAAAGCTAAGTAAAATTATGATTTTTTGTAGCGTTCTTTATTTATAAAAAAAAAGATTTTAATCGCTTTTTTAGAAATACCATTTTGTCCGAATAATCTGTATTAGATGGATTACGAGTTTTTAATCTGACCACCGCAGATTAAACCGTACCTTAATAACGCTGTTTGTTATCAATTAACAATAATACTAATTTGGCTTAAATACTAACGTTATTCTAACTTGGATGTGTTGTGCTGATTATTTTTTATTTTATTAATTATTCTTATTAAGTATTATTTAAAAAAAAAAAAAAGCGAAAAAATTGCTAGTAAATATTCTTAATTTTACTTTACTTTTTTTTAAACTAAAAATCAAGCTTTTGATTCATTTTATATGCAAGGTACTTGGATTATGAGTCATCTTTCTTTGACAACATTAAAATAGAAAATAATTTGCTAAAGTTTTTGCAAAATTTATTAACGTTGCGTGGTAATAATGAATTCATAAGGAGGCTATTAAACGCTTTAAGAAAAATCAATCAAGCATAGGGTTTATGTAACAAACGCTTGTTAGAATTTCCATACCAATTTTTGCTTTTTATACAGCCTGGCTTATATGGACATATGCATTACCGATAGAAGTTTTAAGAGAAATTAATGGGTATTGTCAGATGTACACCGTTAAAAAAGCATAAACAATTTTTATCAAATCTCATGAGTTGTGCCTCGGATTTACATAATTTTTGTACTTTTGGAAAAATAATTTAATCTGCTTAAAACTAACGGGTGTTGCGGAAGTTATCGGACAAAATAAAAACGTCAATAACTTATTTATAAATAAAAAAACAAACTACTATTATATTTTTTTTAAATAAAGCATTTATCTTTTAATAAAGATAAATTATTTTTTATATGAAAAGACACCACCATCTGCAATTGATCTCAATTTTGCTCTGACGCCTTTCATATGCGACTGTAAAAAGTTTAAATCAATTTCTTGTAGTTTTAGTTTAATGCGATCAATCAAAACTTGCTCTGTTGAAGCTTGCCAATCTCCCTCGTAAACCTTCTGTGCCAAATGTCCCCCAAAATTTTCAATTGGTCGTGCTTGAGGCACATTTGGGGGATTGGATTATTTATCAAATATTGGTCCATCCAATTTAGAGAATCTTTAGAATAACGAGAACTTGCTAAATCTGGCCAAAATAAATAGTAAAAGTCTCCATGATACTTGTGAATAAATGGAAGAAGTTGTTTTTCTAAACATTCATTAATATAGATTGATGAATTGATCGCTACAGCCTTGGAAGTGCGAAACAATGGCTCGGACATATCACGGTCAGATATGGCTATCCACATTATTAATTTTTTTGGAAATTTCCTATAAAACGAACACTTTTTGGGCATGTCTTTTTATTGTTTGTGTAGTATCCAGAATTTCCAGGCATGTTGTCCCCTGCAAAACAAAAGTATTTTTCGCCATCGATGACTAGAAGAGATTTTGTGTTATAGAGTTGGTTAACTAGTTTCCTGCTTCTTTTCTTTGCCTTTATTTGTTGTTCTATAGTGTATTTTGGAGTCTTTAACTGACGACCAATTGTCTATTGATTTACACCGAATTTAATACCTATTTTTCTCTGACTGACCCCTTTTCGATTGTTGACAAGTCTCGTTAATTCGGCTTTCTTTTCTCTAGTCCAGGATGTCGGACGACCAGGGTGCTTTCTATCAGAAAACGATTGAACAGTTTTAAGTCTTTTTAGGTTATCATATATTATACTTCGAGCAAATCCGTCCTTTTCAAAATGATATACGATTTTTTTTTTTTTATATATTAGGTTTATTTACAAAAAACATTTTTAGTCGCTTTCGAAAAGATTGTCGTTCAGCTGCATTTAACCTCATTTTAAATAATTGTGTTTCAAATAATAAAGTTTATATTTTATAGAACGTTTATGCCTGCGCATAAAACCACAAAAACTAATTATTATGCTCAAATAATAAAATTAGGATTTGTCCGATAACTTCCGCATCACCCGTTAGTTTAAAAAAAGTATGTATTTTGATTTGTTTAAGAGGATATTGTTTAAGCTACTCAACCTGTCCCTACAAGGCATGTTAAGCAACTGTGTGGGACAAGTTAAGTAATCAACAATATATGAATATGCATGAAGTGAAATTTGTATGAATCATCTATAAAATTAAGATTAACAGTGAGTGAGTCTATAATTTATAAGACTTAATGACGTAAATAAGAGAAGAGAAAAAAATTTAATAGTAAGAAAGTGTCATTAAATATAAAAATATTATTTTATACAACTAGATTAAATATTTAAAAATGTTTAACCTTCATAGTTCTGAGCAAAATTAACTAATAAGTCTACGCGTAAAAAGGTAATTCTATAACAAAAACGTAAAAAAAAAAAAAAAAAGCTCTGCACCAATCGAAATACAATAATTTGCCTCCTGGTAAAACAAATTTCCTATCAGATAAACACATATATAGCCCTAGGTACAAGCAAACTATATAGCCCTAAATACAAAACTTGATAGCCTTATGAAAAAAGTCATTTATTAACTCTGATTGAGAAGAAAATTATTGAACATTGCATTTAGTACTTAAGTAACAAACAATATGATATAGAAGAACCTGTAGAAAAGCACTCACACATTTAATAAATGCACACACGCATATTTAATTATTTATTTACATAAGAAAAACATTATTGGTATGACTTAAATGTCATAACTACCTTGCCTTTTTATTATTTGTAGAAATATAAATATTTTTTTTAAACTTTCCGTTATCAACTTTTTTTTTTTTTTTTTCTCTTTCTGCACTAAACTTTATTACGTTTTTCTTGACATTTAGAAATTTATTCATCAGAAAAGTTCAAAAAAATTGGGCAGGCGAATAATAACAAGAATAATTGTTTGAGTAAGTAGGTTTCATAGCATTAATTACTGCTATTGTTACATAAATTAAGGTTGTAATTGAATAAAAGGTTTTTGACTGTTTTTGTCAGTTCTAATACTAGAAAAGTATATACATTTTTTAAATTTTCCGTTAAAGCAAAAAATGTATACATTTTTTGCTTTAGTCTAGTAGGGGTAAGTTAAGCAACTTTGAAAAAAATTTATAAAACTGAACCAGATGTTTTTAGTATACTACGTAGTATACAATAACCGGTAAGGAAAGTTTAGAAAATTTTAACAGCCGTTACGAGCATACCGCTCCGTGCCGGCAGAGTATTACCACTGGTTCAGTTTTATTTATTTTTTTCAGATATACTTAACTGACCCCTAGATATTTAATATAGAGTTTAAGTTCGAATACAAATAAAATGCTTATATAATCAGATAAAGAGCTAAATTCTCGATAAATTTAATCAAAATAATAAACTTTCTAGCTGTAATTTCTATAGGAGTCACATTACCAGAAAGTTTGGTAAAAAACACTTAGCTTATTTACTTTGCTCGACTTACAACATGGTGAAGCTAGAGCGTTAATTATGCCATGACATCATCCGAAAACTAACTATATAATGTACTGAGTTTCTTATTCAGAAACCCTCATGTACAATGTTAAGTACAGTACAATGAGTACAAACACGCGTACTGAGTTTCTTATTCAGAGACACTTACGTACAATGTTAAGTACAATAATTATTGTGGTATATAAACCACAAATTAAGTACAATGTTTTTCTCTACGTAAATCGGAACTCCTACGACTCATTTATAAACTTGTTTCTGGGACTAAACTCTTTCAAAACCTGGAAGACTGAAAATATAACTTTTTTTGAAATCGATCAAAGAAATCCAAATTTCAGTTAAGCAATTTATATCATTATGCATAAAATAGTTCCCATTTCTTTTTAAAAAGGTATACATTATTCAAAAAAAAAAAAGTTTAAAAAATAATTAATTTTCAATTAATTATAAAAAACAATTAATTTTTTTAAAGTGCAAGCAAAAAGATTATTTTAAACCATTGTTATTTCTTCTTTATACTTTACCTTAAAAATAATTCCAATTAAAAAATAATTTAAATTTGTAAAAAAACAAATGGCTAAAATGCAGAACGAATTGATATGAAAAACATTAAGTGCAAGCTCTCTGAGACTGAGATAGAAGGTAATACAAGCACTATCCGTCACTATATTACTGGAACACATGTTAATGTTGATGGCACCGTCAGTTTGAACACACCAAACATATTATCTTTTTTACAGCCTCGTAGCCTAAAATGACCAAAAGAAAGAGAATTAGTGACAAATAAGAAAATAGCAGACTTCATTGAAAGTGATGCATGTCCAATAAGTTTAATTAAAGATGCTGCCAGACTATAGTACTGATAAAGACAATAGCACTGCCAGACTATAGTACTGATACAGACAATAGTACTGATAAAGAAACGGTGTAACCAGACGGTGAAGTCTCTGAAAATATTATTTAATTAATTGCGTATATTTGTGTATCTGTGCATTGGGTAAACACGAAATGGAAGCTGGATTCCGTAGTTTTGCAGACACAAGAATGTTCCAAACGGAACACTAGAGGAAATGTCAATATTCATTTGCGGAATTTGCAGACGACTGGAGGATTCCTGATAAGTAAATTGCTGCTACAGTCCATGATAACGGCTTATATATAATGGACATTCTTGATAAATAGCCAGATGAACGCTGTTTTACTTACAGGCTACAGTTAGATATTGGACTTCCTGAAATAGTAAATATGCTTTGAGCTGCAAGGCAATTAGCGGCATACTTTATGCAAAATACGTTAGGAGTGCAGGAACTGCGTAACAAACAAGCTGCACTGAAACTTTGTGACGAAAAAAATCATTGAAAGTCATCATTGACTGCTCTACTTAATGGAACTCCTTGTTGCACGTGTTAGAGCGATTAGAGAAGCTACGTTGGGTGATAGGGGCTGTGCTGTCTGAACGAAATTTTACAACAACAAAAAAATGCGTCAACGGATGTAAACTTGTTGCTTGCGCAAGTCATTATACTGATAAACTTGTGTCTTATCTATCGGATTTGTCGTTGACTTTCAACGGAAACACCTTAGATTTTTGGTGAGATAACGCCAAACGTTACCTAAGCTCGCTATTTTAGCGCGCAAGTACATTTGCATACCATCAACTTTAGTACTATCAGAATACGCTTTTTAGACTGCTGGACATGTGGTGAATCGACGGCGTGCATCTTTTCGTAAGCGTAATTGGGACTTGTATAACATGGACACTTGAAGTAAAAAAAAAAAGAAAAAGTAAAATAAAATTAAGATATAAATAAAAAGAACAACTATCATTAAAATATTTATTTTTTAACGGGAACCCAGGTACCTGTTCATTCATTTGAAGGGTACTCGGGCATACATTTTTTCGATTTTAGACAGTTCTAATTTGATGTAAAGAACATTTTTGGATGTTTCAGTTATAACTCTGTATTTCATCTTGGATTATGAAAGCAGTGTATTCTGTAAAGCTTCCAATAATGATAATGCATGATCGATAAGATAAGATCAATAATGACCGATCTGTTTTTTGTTTAAAATGATTAAGAGTTTAATTGAGAGTTTGAAGTTTTTTATCCCGCGAATTGACAACTGACGCAATTGTAATTTCTACATTTTTGATCCAACAAAACGTTGCTTAGACAAATGCGCCTTAAATCGTTTAACCAGACTCTTTTATCCTTTGCCACTGTACCACACAGTCCCAAAGTTTCTGTTTCCTCTCCCCTAAGTGAGGTCAGCCATCTTCATGAGAAAGCAGCAAGTTCCTCAGCGTGAAAGATGTTAAAGATGCAAACTACAGTTTTGCATGTGTAGTTGAGTAGAGGAGATTTTACAAATACGTTTGAAACAAAAAAATCAGTTTACAATCAAACATGTTTTTTTTTTCTCTCTCTCCATTTTGTGCCGTATAAAAATATAAATACAACCAATATTTCCAATATACAGATGGCCGGAGCAGGAAGAAGACACAATTTGTCTTATCGCCATTATACTTCCTAACCCCTCAGTTATATTTTATAATGTGACTCCGATATACAGTGATTTGCCAAATTATTAGGGACAGTTTACTTTTTTTGTAATTTTAAATTTTAAATAGATTTAATGAATAAATGCTTAACTTGTAGTTTCTTTTTTAAATTGTTTTAATCGTTGGAGGGCTTTATTTTGAATATAAAGCAACATAATTACTTTTTTTTTTTAAATGTGTTAGCATAACAGTATAGGTAAAATGTTTTATATATTATGATCCTTTGCTACGATAAATTCTTTCATATCAGGTGAATGTCCCTGCCAACGTAACTTTGCTACGATAAATTCTTTCATATCAGGTGAATGTCCCTGTAACGTAGGGTAGCGCACTGGCCTCAGAAACTAAGGATCCGTGGT
The DNA here is from genome assembly GCF_038396675.1 of Hydra vulgaris. Lineage (NCBI taxonomy): Eukaryota > Metazoa > Cnidaria > Hydrozoa > Anthoathecata > Hydridae > Hydra > Hydra vulgaris. The sequence continues at coordinate 49,626,323 of NC_088927.1, read as the reverse complement.
TCAAACCCCAACCTCTGGGCAAGTTTCACGACATCGGTTAGGAAGGAGGCGTAAACTTCCTATTAAATGCTCATCCGCGAAGTTCTGTGACAAGACCATAAGGACTTCTTATGGCAACTAAATGAAATTAAAAAAAAAAAAAATTTTAAAAAAATTCTTTGGATAGAATATCCGAAAGTTGTTTAAATTTTTTTTCTAAACTTTTAATAATTTTTGTATGAGCGATGAGTGAAAAAACTTAAAAAACAAAAATATACACCTAAACTTGTATGTATGGAAAACGTTTCGAATATCCGGAAAAACTAAAAGTTAAAAAATAATCCCTGTTAAACGCAATTTATTTTGCCTAATTTAGTCTCGGTACTAAATGAAAAATTAAAAAGTATTTATGTTAAGTTAAAAGACGTCTAGAGTTTATTTACTTTCATTTTTTTTTAAATCAACCAAGTTGTTTTATTGCGGATTGTTTTATAGGCTTTTTGATTGTCCAACCTAATTTTTATTAACATGAAATGAACCTGTAATAACGGATGTTTTAATTTTCTTGACATTTTTGGAAGTAACCATATAGTTACTTTAGCCGAAGCTAGCTTGAAATTAATAAACTATTCATGCAAACTTCTCTTTAAAAAAATAACCCTTTTTATTATCATCAAGATTCACTAAAGAAAAATCTGAGGCAATCCATGCCAGACATTGACACCCACCCACCTCAAGGTTAGGGAGTTCTTGTTTCGAGGCTCCAATTTAATTTTTTAAAAAGCATTTTAATTTAATACAAGTACAAACTTACCCAGGTTAACAAGATTACCAAAAAAAGGTTAACAAGATTACCAAAAAAAGCTGCCTTGCAATATATCTACCCTGCCATATGTGCCATTACAGAAATACGATAAAACAGCAACAGTAAACGTTGTATATAAATGTTAATGTATTATCATGTTTATTATAAAGTCTTTTATGGTAAACATGTTTCATGATAAACAACTTCTTTATACTTTAACACAGAAATAAAATTGTTTTATATGCTGCCACAAAAGCATTTTTTTTAGTTGCAAAATGAGAAAAATATGAAAACAGTCTAAACCTATTATAATAAATCAAACTATTATAATAAATTATTGTATAAAATGAATTAAAAGTTATTAAGTAAAAATTTGCCATTTTGTTTTTTAAAGTTAAGAGCAAATATAATTGTATTATTAAATATCCTTTTAAAATCACTTTTACAAAGGAAGAGGCATTTCTTTGATTCTGTCACGTAGCTCTGTAAAGGAACTATCATAAGCGTCATCTTTTTTAACCAAAACAACACAAGTTGCT
>NC_088927.1:49517500-49622500 GCF_038396675.1 Hydra vulgaris | reverse complement strand
ATATTATTGCAGGAAGCTGGTTATTTAAAAATAAGTTTACACAATATATATTCTAAAAACACGCTTTAAGAAAGAAATTTTCTTTCCTGATAGTTAATAAAAAATTTTGCCTCGAGATTTCATTGCCAAAACAGACAGAACGTTTGTTGTACGTCTTAAGAACATCATACGGACTTGTGACGTCTATAAGGCGTTGTATAGACGTCTTACGGATGTCTGTGTTTGCCTTCAAAGTCAATGCTCCAAGCAAGCTTACATTCGATTAAAATTAATGTCAATTCAAAAAGACATTGTTTTGTCATTGTTGATCACAGATAATTTTTGATAACCTTTAGTCTCTCGGAACTTCTCTCGTAATAAGCAGATGTAAAAGGAATCAAGTCGACTTTGTAGAATATAGAGAAGTTAGGAAAATATGATGTCGTCCATTTCTTTATCAGGAATGGATTTACGTCTTTCATTTGTAGTTATTCAGTTGTCATTGCTGGAGTTATTAATGTATACAATTTGAAATTAGGGCCGGCGCAAGTAGATTTCAAGTAGGGAGGTGGGAAGGTGGGGAATTGGGGAGGAGGTGCCACACGGGTTTTTGTCGAAAAATAAATCTAAATTGCTCCACAATGTTGAAATCAGTTAACTTATAATTACAAAGTCATTGTCGTTTTATGAACATCTGTCATTGTACAGTCACAGCAATTTTGATGCACCAAACTATGTTAAAAATGCATTTACTGTGTACATTATAATTATAAGAGATATTTTTTTAAAACAAAACGTTTCCGTGTTGTTACCTGCCATAAATTTGTGCAAACTTGTAAAGCAGGTATGTAAACGATGGTTTGTTATAACCTAGTTTTCTTATTCTTTAGGGCACTGAATGAGGTACAAGGCAGGCGCGACTAGTCAAGTGTAGGAGGAGAGCACCATACGGTTTTTGCTGATTAAAAAAAAGCCCTCAAATTTGCCAATTTTTCCAAGTCCCATTTTGCCATTACTCTAAGCCCCATTTTGCCTACATAATCTAAAAAAAAACTCCAGCTTGCCGATTGAAAGTACAAAAAAGTTCCGATTTGCTACTAATGGTGTAAGTATTTATTGAATGGGGTATCATCCCCCCTCCTCCCTTCCCCCTTCTCCCCTTCCCCCCCCCCCCCTACACAAACACTCATTGAATGGGGTATCATACCCCATACTCTCTACCGATTTCGATTAACTTTAATACAAATCAGACCCAACGAAGTCCGATTTCGTCACTTGTTGGGTCTGATTTGTATTAAAGTTAAATATATAGAGATATTTAACGCTAATTGGGCAAAATAACAAAACCATTTATCAACATTAAATTTGAGTGATACTGCGTTTATACTGTTGATAAAACATATATTTTCAACGCGTTTTAAATGATATATATTTTAAAAACAGCAATAAAACAACATAGCAAAGTTGTTTTATATTAACGCAAGCTTTTTATATAGACAAAACCTTACAGTATTGTTTTGATGTTGTTTTATATAACTTTTTACAATAACAATTTAATTTTCTTTTAAAACAAAACGTGTTTTTTTCGTCAGTTTAAACGGGGAATTAAATATTAAAAAACTTCGTCTCGTTAAGTTTTATAAGAAGAATTTGTTAATTATGCATAGTAATCATTAGTTATGCATATGCATGTCAACATGTGCTTTAGAAAAGAATCTTAGATTTTTGTATTCTTGTAACAAACCACTATAAAATCATTATAACTGGCGGTTACTTTTCGATAATCAAAGTTTTAGTGATTTTTTGATTCTAGTTACGCAATGGTCTATTAATAAAATATTTTTATAACAAACCACTGTCATTTTACTACAACTGGATTTATTTCAATATGCAGATGAAGTATTATAGTCTTTTTATTATTACACAGAGGTTATACACTAATAACAAAATAGTTATTTTTGTTTTATACCTATTGCGCTCATGATTGGGTTCTTTGTGCTGTCATACTTGAGTCGCAAATAAATAAATTTCAAGAAAAAATATATTTCAGTAATGGAACAATAGATTAACCGATTGACAATACCGTTATGCACCAAATTATACCAAGCGTTATGTACCCAATATTACCATACGTTTTATTCTAAATACTTAGTCTATGATTTTGGAAAAACTATAAAACTACTCTCTCGAAGAAGCGAAGAAGCGATCTAAAATAAGTAATTATAATGTAGAATTTATGAGATCTTTTTAATACATTATATTTTAACAAAAATTTTGAAAATTTGTAATTTTTGAAATTTGTACTACGCCTGTCAACGCAATTATTTTTCCATTTCCGTATAAAATCGGACAAGTGGAAAGTCACCTTAAACCCTTATAGTTTAATTTTTAGTGACGTACATTTATTGTAACGTGGTGGCAGTCATAAGTTTGTGTACTTATTAGTTAATAAAAATGTTAAAACTTTTAGTTTTTTAAAATAAAATTGTTTTTGATTTTTTATAAAAAAGTTTATAATAAAATTAAAAATAATTTTACAGTAACTTTTTTTTTTATTGCATCTTTTCTTTATAAATTTTAATACAATTATTTAGTAACATTATTACCTAATTTATATATAATCATATAATATTTTTAATATAATTAATCAAATAATTGATAAACATTGTGCACTGACTGCGGTATAGCCATAATTGAAAAGTATGTTCGGATTATTGCACTATAAGACGAGGTCTTACAAAAAGTTTTTTGAATAGATTCGGCTCAGGCGTACACGCTCATTGAAGCGTGAGTTTTAAACGAGTTTGTTAGAAAACAAAATGCCGAACAAACATTAAAAGTGCTGAAGAAGATTAAATGTTTGTTTTAAGATTTTTACTTATGCTTTGGGGTCCGGATTGTGCACCCAAAAAGAATGAGTGAAACTAGAGGTAAAAATAAAGTTTAAAAAGAAGCCATGAGGCTGCGACTAACACTCAACCAGAATTTTGGTTCAAAATTGTTTGTTGCCTTCATATTTTGCTTTTACATCCTGATTCGATACAATCATTTTCTCACCGAAAATGGCGAAGGAAATAGCGTTCTCACCAGAAAACTTTCTATGTTTGATTCTGATATAAGAGAAAAATGTAAACCTGCTAAAGGAGCAGTAGATGAGTTTCCTCCAGATTTTATGACTCAGGAGCAACGATACAAAGGCGGTATTATTTTTCATGTTACTGTGACATTTTATATGTTTGGCCTTTTAGCAGTGGTATGCGATGACTATTTTGTACTTTCGTTGTATCATATTTGCTTGCGACTTAAAATGGATAAAGATGTTGCTGGTGCAACTTTTATGGCAATTGGATCGTCTGCCCCAACGTTGTTTATCTCTATTGTCTCCATTTTTTTTACTGATAGTGCTGGTGATGTTGGACTAGGTACTGTAGTAGGTTCAACAATATTTAACACCTTGTTTATTGTATCAATATGTGCTATGGTTACAACAATACCAGCACGTGTTTCTCAATGGCCACTTATGAGAGATTCGTTTGTATATGTTCTTGGGACAATTTCACTTGCAATAACAATTCGAGATAGACGTGTTTATTGGTACGAAGCATGCTTGTTTGTAGTAGTGTACATGTTGTATATAGTCATTATATATTTCAACAAAGAACTTGGTGCTGTGTTTAACAATAATGTTAAACAAGTATGTGGTGAGCTAGAAGATGAAGACTCAGATATGTTGACTATTAATTCAAAAACAACAATGGATGATTTACTGAAACCTTCAGGAAACGAAGAAGTACCAAAAAACCATGATGCGTCAAGTAACAATTCAATGATGGACGACCTTGAACAGTTTGAGCACAAACAAGAATCTCCCATACAAATTCCAGAGGGATGCATAGCAAAAATTGTTTGGATACTTGGTTTTCCTGTAATGATATTGTTCTATATCACTATACCACCGTGCTGCAAAAAACGCTGGTCTGAATGGTTTTTAGTAACTTTTGCAATGTCCGTTATGTGGATGGGATTTCTCTCTTATATTCTTGTTTGGATGGTTGTTATAATTGGAGACACGTTTGATATACCTGATTGTATTATGGGCATGACGTTTTTAGCTGCTGGTTCAAGTATACCGGATGTGATGGCATCAGTAATTGTTGCACGTCAAGGAATGGCTGATATGGCATTATCAAATGCTATTGGATCAAACGTATTTGATATGCTTTGTTTAGGATTACCGTGGTTGCTAAAAACAACAATCATGGATCCAGGCAGTTTTATTACTATCCAGTCTCAAAGCATAATGATTTCCACTCTTCTCTTAATTGGCTCTATTGTGTTCACAATTGTAGCAGTCCATTTGAATAATTGGAGATTAGATTTTAAATTAGGGATTATATTTCTTATTATATACATAGTATTTATAGCACTTGCAACTTTAATTGAATTTTTAGCTTGTCCGTGTCAGATTGAAGATTTTCTTCCAGTCTAGGTAACTTAAGAATATTCTATGAATAAAAAAATAAAGATTTCAATAATTTTTTTAGCCCTTAAAACGAACTAAATTGAAATAAAAAGCATCGCAAAATACTTCAATACAAATAAGGGCATCGGGAAAATAATGGCATTGGAAAATACGAATTTACAGTGGCATCTACTTACTCCAAAAGATTCAAGATAGATGCATCTTAATAGCTTCAACAGATCATACAATGTACTATAAATAATTAAGAATCAGGAATCTTAAATTAGATACTCATAACTTGATTACTTAAGACTCTCAATTACTTTTACCTCAAATAATACGTTTGACTCGAATGTTTGACTAATTTTGAGATCACAAGCAAAACTTCAATTTTGGCTAATCAAGACATTGCTTGCAAAACTTATGGTATTGTAAAGCATTATTTATATTGTCAAAAGTAGTTTTCAGAACAATAATTGTTTAAAAAACATTAAGTTTGAAATTCTTGTAGTTTTTGCTTCCTAATGATTTATGTATTTTATAACGCAGCTTTTTTTATTATGTTTGTAGTTAAACATAATTAACATAATTAACATAATTACGCATTTTTTTATTTATGTTGGCGAGAACAAATATTTTTAGGAGAAGCAAGAGGAGTGAAGCGCTGAAAGTAGAACAAAATTTCAACTAATTTCTTCATTTTTACTCCTTTTTTTTTTAATTAAATACAATCATTTAGTATAGTACTAAAGAAAAACTTTTACTTAAAAAAATTATTATTAAGTTTTCAATAAAAAGAATAGGAAAATGGAATTTTAAAGACTCTACTCTGAAATCATAAACGTATATCAATAAAAACTAAAACTGTTGTTTTAACCGTTCTTCATTCACTTTGGTTATCCAGTTAATTATTTACTTCGCGTTTAGTTCGTAAGAGTTTTAGTATATGACAACATTTTAAAACTTTTTTAAAAAAAAATATTAAAGTATTTTTTTTCGAAAATCAAAATTTTGATATGATCCAATCAGTGACGGATCAAGGGGGAAGGGAGATGGGATTATGCATCACTACCCCTCCCCCCACACGATACCACCAGAATCTGAAAGTCTTAAAAATATTTTAGAAATGGTGAACCTTTATATATATGTATATATATATATATATATATATATATATATATATATATATATATATATATATATATATATATATATATATATATATATATATATATATATATATATATATATATATATATATAAAGGTTTACCATTATATCTATATATCGTCGCTGCAAAGCAGAACTATCTTAAGTCCATTTTTGAAAAAATTGACATTTTTAGTTTAAAATACTTTTTAGGTGCACAAAACTCATCTCACAAAGTATGGAACCAAAATTGATTGAACTTTTGTAACTATTAGTAAAATTCAAATATTTTATGTCCTAAAAAGAATAATTAAAAGACATCGTTGCTGCAAAACAAAACTATCCTAAGTCTATTTTTTGGCAAAAAAAAAAACTTTTTTGGTTTAATATACTTAATACATATAATAAATAACTGAAAACAAGTAGATTTAATCAAAAAAATCAAAAGCAGTGGTTAAATTTAAAACTTTAAATGTCTTTTTCTCAGAACAGCCAAACGGACTTACGATAGTCTTGTTTTACAGCAGCAATTTAATTTGTAGAATTTTGTCATACTTTTTATAGTTTTAAAATTATTTTAAAAGTCCATTTACATTGTTGTCTTAATTTTAATTGTCTTAATCTCATAATTTTTAATTTTAATCTTGGGAACCCTTCTTGCAAATACTAATTACAAATGTGTATATATATATATATATATATATATATATATATATATATATATATATATATATATATATATATATATATATGTATATATATATATATATATATATATATATATATATATATATATATATATATATATATATATATATATATAAATAGACACACACACATAATTATTTTATACAAATAATGCTTTTATAAGGTTTATGGCTATAAAAATAGCCGTTTTTAATTTCTTTCTTTTGATGAGTTCATTTTTTGTTCCAATTTCGGCGTCTTTAGTTCAGGATTACTATTAAGACTATTAGTTCCTATAATTGGTTTGAAAGTACATTGGTTTCTTATCGTATTGTTATTATACCCAATATCATGTAAAGATGGGTTATTCTTTCTTCTTCCAATGGCTTGTTGTTGACCAAAATAATTTTCTAATCTTGACATAGCCGTTCAGTTAAAACATATTGGACACCTATATTTAAAAGGTATTTAATCAATAACTGAGTGAACACTAATATTGATCCCTTCATATGTTTACCAAGATAAAAACATATTCCCTCGATCAGCCTTAGAAAATTTCCAGGTCTTTGATCTTTGGTCTTCAAGATATTTTAAAAAGACTTCAGTCAACCATATTAGCTTTTCGTAATTCATCAAATAAAATGGCCTGGAAAATCATTTAACATCTGACAATATTCAGCAGTTCTAGAGGCTTCAGCAGGACCAAATGCCTTTAAAGCAGTGCAAACAGATGAACTAAATACTTGAGCTGCTAATCTTACATTCATTTTGGAAAATGGGCTTAACCTAATGTGTTCTAAGGAGAGATTTGGGCAAGTGTAAAGACCACAGTTTAGATCTTCATAAAATAATTCAGATATGTGGTTCCACAAAATGTGATTATCAGTATTCCGCATATATCTTCCGTTACCTGATGCAGAATGAAAAAGGCAATTTCGAGCAGTCTTTATCAAATGTGGAGGATCAGCTATAAAGTATATATAACGGTCATCATCAGCAAATCTATTTTTGATGCGATAGATAAATTTAACGTTTGTGTTAATATCTTGTTCTTCTGTCATATGAAAGTACATGCTAAAAAATTTGCGATTGCATGAGGCACCATCACTTGTTGTAGCAATTACTTTAAGATTGCATGAAAGCTCTAAAGTACTGACAGCCTTCCAAAATAAGGGGAATAATTGAATAGCTTGGATGTTTGTAGTAGCAAAGTTTGCAAAACTATATTTAAAAGGGTTTACAATACCTCGCACAAGAAAAACAAGGATATGTGTTGCAATTTCATCAACTTTGTTAAGAGTTGCATAGTTAATATTTGTGTCACCAAGATCAACAAATCCAATAAGATTACCAGAATACTTATCCCAAACCAGATTTTCTTGAATTCTCATTTCATCAAATAAAAGAGTGATAAACCGTTCTTGCTCAGAAAAATCCTTTACCTTTAAGCTTAATTCATTGACAATTTCATGGTTAAATCTCTTTGTGGTCGGATATAGTTTTTGCAGTCTCTTAAACGTCTTTGACTTGGCAAAATTACAAATCCAGAATCTATTTTTTCATTAAGGAATTTCCTCATAAGCTGCAGGAGACTTTGCAATAAGACCTAAACAATAGCGAATAATCATAAAACACAAAAGAACATAATTAAATAATATTATAATATTATTAATTATTAACCAATATTTATAAATACAAAAATTGATTTTTTTTATTTACAAATACAAAATTTACGTAGATATTTAATGTATATTTGTAAATTGAAAAAAAATATATATATTGTTTTTGTATTTAAATACAATTTTTGATTTAAACATCTAATTTACTAGATATTTAAATATGCAGATTAATTTAGTTGCTGCCCTCATGTGGTGAAAAAATTTCGCTCATGATAACCACATATACATAACATACATTTTATGGGTGATAACGAATTTCATGTTTTGATGTATTAAAGCATTTTTGCTGCTCATCCCAAAATAGCTTGGTAAATGGAGTGACTGTCCTATAAGTTTTTGATATGATTGAATCCATGTCTTTGTGTAGGTCATCACTGACAAGATGAGAGGATTTACTTAATTCCTTTTGCGTTTCTTTTATGTTATCTTTTAGCAACTTATTTTCTAAACGATAATTTTGTAGGGTTAATTTTACACGTTTTAGTGCAGTTTTAGAAACTTGGAGCTCTAAGTTTAGCTGGAATAAGCAATTTATCACTGTTTTTTTGAAAGGATGTTTTTTCTTGAAACTGAAGGCATCGGCATGTCTTACAAATTTCATCCTTAGTAATAATAACTTCACCTGAAAGAGATTGGATATGTTCTGTTTGATTTAAAGGTAAAGAATAACAATTAAATAATTCAAACTTTTTAGGTATAACATGAATAAGGTATTCATAAGAACTAGCTGATTTATTTGTAATACCAGGGCATACCATATATGATAACAAAATTGAAATAGAATTCGTATATTTTTATGGTAGAAGCCATAAAAATATACGAATAATAAATGAGAGGCTATCATCAATGTAAATTTCGTACTTCGGAACAGTGTGAATATCATCCATCTTACTCGATTTTAAAAACGTTTTACTAGCATTTATATCCCAGTCACGTTTTTGAAAGCTAATACGTTTAACCGATTCCTTAAAAGACTTATATGACTTACTATTAACTGCTTCATCTGATATAGAAGGAAAAGCTGATCTCTTTAGAGATATAGAAGAAGCTGATCCTTGTGCTTTGGGAATAAGCAAACATGAAGAAGGGCATTGCAATGAAAAGCTTTTAACTAGAAGATTTAATGTAGGTAGTGAACCAGGCTTGAGAGTAGTTTTAATTGGATTGATAACTAACATGTTAGCCTCGTAATGCTTTTCGAAAATAAACAATTTCTTTTTTTATTTGGGTCTTCAGGCTTTCGTCAATTACTCTATCTTTAGTTATAATGTGTATAAGTTTTTTTTCCATTCTTTGTTGAAATCATCATCGGTGGATGATATCTTAAAAAGTGAAACACCTTTATTTCTTCAAAAAGTACCACAACCGAAAGTGGAACTATTAGCACCAGGCATTTGCAAATACCAAGGATAAATCAACAACCTTTTTGTAAATATTATTCTTAACACGTTTGCTGCCAACTACGAGTATACTCGTAGTAAGCTAGCGTAGTAGTAATTTATACTAACTTATTTCAAATAATATTTGTGCATTGGCCTTGTCGATTCACTTTTTTTTTTTCTTAGCTTCACATATGATTTCAGAAAATATTACATTCAAGTTTTTATTTTAAAACCTAATTTAAATGCGGATAAAGACAGAAATAGCTTAAAACAGATAAATGTAAAATATTGACAATGCTTTATAACATTCGCCAATACATAACGGAGGTCTATTTTTAAAAACAACACATTCATATCGTGTTTCTTTACGTTTTATTTTAGAGCAGACTCGACATGGTTTTGTTGGGAATTTTTCCTTTTCATTTGGTGGTATTGAAGACAAGTAGTGGAAGCTATTATTGGTAATTCGAGGCACAATTTCATTCAAACGTTTACCCAATAAATCCGTAACAATTAATTCTCTAAACTTAAGCAAGGAAATTGTTTCATCTACTCCATATTTGCTGTTTAGACAGTAAGCATTAAACAAAAAGTATCAAAGAGATGAAGTACTACTTTTTTATACCATCTAATTGTCTTTCTTAGGCAATCATAATATGATACCATTTGTTCCGCTCTATCTACTCCTGACATTAATTGATTGTAATCTTTAATAATATTGTATGTCACTTCAATCATTTGCAATGAATGCAAGCTGCTAATCACTAGCACGTCTCTTTTGTCTTTCCATTTAGCAACCACTACACTCTCTCTGCTTCTGCTTATAACGTCTTCCTGTTTCATTTTTGCTTTTGTACATTCTTTTGGATTTGACTTTCGATCAGTTCTTAAATTACCAAAAATGTATGTTTTTTGATTTACCATGTGCTTTGTTAACTCAAAGGAATTGTAAAAGTTTTCGGTGTACAGGTGATAACCTTTTCCCAGAAATTTTTCCATTAAGTCTAAAACAATAGCTCCCGTTTGACCCAACAAATGTTTACCGAGAGTTGTCTCGCCAGAGTAGATTTTTACTTTTAGTACAATACCATCTGATTCGCAAAGCTCATAGAACTTGATATCATACTTATGTCTTTTATTTTTCACATACTGCCTGAATACAAGACGTCTCTTCCAAAGCATCATTTACTCATCGATTAATATATTTTTATTAGGACAGTAGATGTTATCCATTGTATTATTTAAGTGATCAAGAAGTCCAATATTTTTACACAAGCATTCACTACCTGAATCTTCATTGTTTATAAAATGCCAAAACCGTAACATTAATTGGAATTTATTTTGTGGCATTATTCTAGAAGATAAGGGAACTCTATAGAGACTGTTCTTAGACCAATAGTGTTCTAAAGATGGCATTCATGACGCACCCCATATGAACAAGAATTCCAAGAAACTGCCGTATATCTTCTGAATGCATTGATTTCCAATCTTTAAAACGTGAGCTTCTTCTAAGGGGACGCTGCTTATTTATTTCTTGCGTTGCGTAGCAATTTGTTTCAACTACCATAGTATTTATAAGCTCTTCTGTAACAAAAAGTCTAAAGAAATCTAATGGTTTCTTGCTCTCCATGTTTATCTTCAAACCAGGATCGGCAGTAAACTGGATTTGTTTTACAATATTCGGCTCATTTTTCCATTGGTTTGAATTTCTAGATGGATTTGTTTCAGAAGTTGTTTGCCTGGCAAAATATTACTTATAAGATCTACCTGTTGAGCTTTATTTTGATTTTGTCTATAAGCAAGACCACCCGTTGTTCTAGCTCTTTTCGGCGGCATTAAAAAATCTTTTGCAGTGGCTGCTTGATAAACGTCTGTAAACTGATTGCCATCACTTTCTTCAGTGTTATTATCTTCAAAACCTGATTCTGATACAGTCAAGCCCGAAGACGTAGTAGTATAAGCGAAAAATGAATCCGAATTTTCAATATCATCATCTTCACTATCCTCAAAATCTTCCATAATCATATGTGCTGATCCAATTATGGAATATCTGTGTTGAGCTAATATGAGATAGATAAATTTATAAATTATCTATTTATAAAAAAGAAATTACTTATCTATAAAACACATTAATTAGTATACTGTGTAAAAAAATTCGATGTGCACACTAAAATATTTTTTAATATATTAAAAAACATTTTGTAAATGTTGTGTAAATCAAATTTTTTTCACATTTTTAATAACATGCAGTATAATGTGGTTATCAAATATATTTTAGCTTCTAGTCTAAAAAACACAACAATTTAGAATTAAGAAAATAAAATATAAATTACCTTTTTTACTCATGATAACTCCCAATGTGCATGTGCATGTGCATGTGCAAAAAAATTGAAACACTATTTATAATAATATTGCATCAAATAAGCTACATTACTATACCTTTTCAAAATGTAGTTGAGATGCAATTGAGAAACACAAAATGTAATTAAGAAATTTTAAAATGTAATTGAGAAACCCAACATGTAAATAAGAAATCATAATATGTAATTGGAAAAACAAAAGTTCTAATTAAGAAATCGTAATATGGAAATGAGAATACATTATTTGTAATTGCAAATTCACAATGTAAGCTTAAAAGTTATTATAAAAAATCTTCTTGTCATGCATTTTAATAAGTTAATAATATCAAATTTAGCATTTTTATGTACCAGCAATACAGTAATGGAATTACAGGGTCATTGTGTTATTTGTCAATACACTATAAACAGAAATTCTGTTATTAAATTGAATCCGTGCATTTATTTCACTAAATTTGTTTACATCCACTTTTAGAACAACCAGAACCACCTTGTCCAATTTTTAGACATGAAATACATACAACCGAATAAGTTGAAAGAAAACATTATGTTTTATCTTCATCAAATGAGTTATTGAATGTGCTGAGCGAAATGACGATCCAATCGTCATTTTGCGACTCTGGCGCAAACTTTAGGTGTCAAATATAAGACAGCATACAATTGGGTCCTTGGCGGAAATTTAAATTTCCTTTGAAGATATAGAGTTACCGCCAACCACAAACCCCTTTTTCATAACTTTTTTATTTTATTGATAATATATTATTATTTATTGAAAACCAACCCATATACCTTGGTCAAATTAGGATCAAGCCTAATATTACAAGGTAAACTAAGGCATCAAAATTAAAAATAAAAATAACTTCTTTCTGATAATCTATATCATAAACATTTCTCAATTACAACTTTTATCTTCTCAATTGCATCTTACGATTTCTTATTTACAACTTTCATCTTCTAAATTACATCTAACGTTTCTTAATTACATCTTTCATGTTCTAAATTACATCTTACGCTTCTTAATTACAACTTTCAAATTCTCAATTACATCTTGATAAGGTGTAGTCACTGCTATGAGTTATACTCATTACGGTGTTACGAGTAAACTCGTACTTTGGCACTGGAGAAAAAAATTTTTTCTCCATTGCCAAAGTACGAGTATACTCGTAGTGCTTATTTTTTGTCAGTTATATTCAGAATAAAAAATACTATAGAATCATTTTAGATTAAAAATATCTTATTTATTGAAATGTTGATATCTAGCCTTGGCAATGAGAATGAAACCGCGAAAAACAGCCTCGGCAAAAATTAATCATTGTAGACATTATGGCTCGGCAAAGAAACAAAGCACAGTTTAAAATAGCTCGGCAGCAAACGTGTTAAACGAGTCTTTGTTTACAAACAGAGTGCACTTGATTGATATCAAATAAAATAGTCATCTCACAAGGAAGTTTATTGTATTCCTAAATAATTTAACTGTGCACTTTAGAAAAATGTTTCACGTTAAATTATCAATCTTTAACCCTTAAACCTAACAATATTACAATTTGTAATTGTTACTTGATTCTACGCAGATAAATAGTAAAGAAAGTATTCTGATGAATCGTGATGAAAGTATTCTGATGATTCGCAGAAAAAAGAAAAGAAAATTTATTATTTCGTGTCTAGCCTTTTTTTGTGTAATAATTTACCTCCTCAAGGCCGAAAAAAAAAAACACTACAGTCGAGGAGGCTGCTTTAGTTGTTGTTACAACCCTTTTTCAACTCTATAACTCTGAAACACAAATCATGACGAACAAGACCGCTACGCAGAGAAACAAGTTGCGCAAGGTACTAACAGGGATGTGGTGGTGTTCGAACTCGAAACTTATCGATTATGAGGCGAGCGCTCTACCACTACACCACAACTGTACCACAGTTAAATAACAACCTAGACAGGTATTATTCAACGATTTTAGCGGTTTTAATATATGTATAACACAATAATAATAAAATGTAACCTAAACTTAGTTTACTATTTCTTACTATGTGAATGTTTTAAATAAAAACAATATTAAAGAAACAACACACTTCATGCTACACTAAAACTTTCTTTTGATAAATAAGATCAAAAATCTTTACACAATATAAATAGCAAAATAAAATAAAATGGTTTTTAAGTCCTTTTGAAAAAATTTTACATGGTTGAAACTGATCATTTTCGGAAGAAATTCGATTTTTCCACATGGACTACAAGCCTATATAGTATAGAAATACAGCATAATATAAATAGTATCATAAAATCGCAACAAATAAAAAAATTATAATAATAAAAATATCTGCTTTTGTGTCAGAAGCGTACTTAATAAATGCATTGATCAATATATGTCAATAAATTGATTTACAAAATAAACTCTAAATGTGTGCCAGAAGGATTTGAATTTTTAAATTATATAATTGTTAAAAATGTTAAAACAACCATGATATCAACATGCCAGAATAGTCTATACTTTCATAATATTTTATAAAAAATTGATTAAATATCTCATTATAATAAAAAATTACATAGGCATATTTTTAAATACTACTTTTGATGTATTTGTAATAGTAGCTATAGTTAACTGCAACTGCAACAAATGTATGTAAATAAAGAGCTGACTTTATTAACTGTACCTATTAACTATATCTTATATCGATAACCCTAGTTTATAAAATGAATAACTGATGACAGTAAGTAAAAAACAACTACAAAGTGAGCAAAACAAATCATCATGCCAATAACATAATAAAGAACAAGCAGTAGTTGACCTAAATTGCATAACTTTAGACATCATAAAACACTTGCAAAAATAAAATAAGTAATGAACTTTTTAAATATTAACTAAAACATAAAAGCATAAACAAACCAACAATAAGAATAAATAAAAATGTATTTATGCATATTAATTGAATTTAAATATTCAAATATGTCATAAAAATAGAAACAAAAACAGCAGAAATAATAGGATACTTTCACAACAACGATAGAACTAATGGAACACCTTTTATGACAGTATAACACTGCAACAAAAGGAAACATCTTTACCATTAAAGAGTGAATCATAAAACTCAACACACTTCCAATGTGAAACTACATCAGGATACATTACTTAGAAACACCCAATATGATTTTCTAATCTAATTAATCATTTGCATAAAACTGTAACTTTCTGAAAAACCACATGAATTAAAACAACTAAAAATGCACAAAACCCAGATATTTTAAACTTGGAAACCCAAATATTTTAGAAATTGTTATAAAAACAAACTTGGTGCTATATCAATCAAGGTGTCATCAAGCCAGTCAGATGAGTCTCTTAAAATATCTAAGGCCTTGTCTTTAGACTGTATTGACAAACTTTAAAGAAAACTTAAGAAAAATTTGAACTTCGACAGCCCCTTTTTACAATGATAGCACCATTAACAAATAGCTTTTTTCAAAGCTTTACCATTACCAGTTTAAACTCTGAACCTTTTTGTCGTTGATTGGTTTGAGGAAAATAAGCAGACTTTATCAAATAATCTAAAATTTTTGAGTCTTTTAAAGAGTACCAAAAATCTTTAAAATAAAGAAGTTACATAAATTGTTAATTTTTCAATATATTTACTTCAATGATCAGTAATTGTAATGATATATTTTTGTCCAAATTTTTTTTAAGGTAAGAGGTCCAATAAGGTCTAGGGGAAGTTTGTGTACCTATGGCCAGATTTTTTCAATGCCCAAATTCAAGGCTCCAGACTTGTCTAAAAATGGCGAAACTGATACGATCACATCTTTATACTAATTACTTTGTATTAGTATAAGTAGGTATGTCAAATCCCGCGTTATACGGAACCGATTTTTGTGCTAAAAAACTGTTCCACGTTTTTAGAACTTCGCGTTTAGGCAGTATGGTAGGATGGTGTTTTGTAGCATATTTTTTTATAATTTTATATTAACTTAGAAGTTATTTTAAAAGTAGAATAGTTGAACTTTTTAAAGAGTATTTTTTTATTATACTGACGAAAGTTAAAGTGTTATTTATTGATATCAAAAAGTGTGTTGTACTTTTTGTGCTTAGAAAATTTTTTTTTTTTTTTTTTTGTAGATATTTAGGTGCTCCCAGAAGTCCTTACGGTCTTATCACAGAGCACCGCGGGAGAGCATTTAACAGGAGGTTCACGCCTCCTTCCGTACCAATGTCGCTCGTTGGGCTACAGCTGGCGTTGAATCTCGGACCTGGGTTTTTTTTTTTTTTTTTTTTTTGCCATATAAATTTATTAAAGTCGTAAAGCATAATATAAATACAAATAGCAGGGGCAAGAAGAAGACATAATTGGTCTTATCACCAAGCCCCTTAGTCTATACCGTAAATATAAGACAATAAAAGTTAAAAAACGCAACACTATATAATATAAAACGTTTTTCTAAAGACTTAATAGAATAAAAATCATCGGTCCTAAAGTCCTACTTTAACTTTTTGTTTTTGTGTTGGTTAAGAAAAATTTAAAAAATGAAAAAAAAGAATTTGTACAAAGAAACTATATTACTAAAAAGCAAGCAAGTAAATACGCATAATCCTGAAGCTTTCCTTTTACACCAGTATGTACCTTTAAATATGTGAATAATTCTTATAAACCATAATTATATATATATATATTTTTTTTTTTCAAACCTCATTAAAACTTCAGAAAAAGCTGAGCGCTACGTCGATCATCTGTAGTTTTTGCTTTAATTTATTCTTAAACTCATTTAGCATAGAAATTATTTTAAGTTCATTAGTTAATATTTTATTCCATAATTTCGGCCCTCTAGTAGAAATTGAAAATTCGGTCGCCGCAAAATAACTTTTGGGTTGAATATAACTGTTATTTGAAAATCTGGTGAGATATCTATTCTGATTTATTTTGAATAATGGGTAAAATATTTTAGGAGATATATTTTTATTAATTTTGAACATAAATATAAGAACTTGATAGACATTTAATTGATAAACATTCATTATATTTAAATTAACAAATAATGCTTGGGAGTGTGTATAACGGCCCACATTGGAAATGATTCTGATTGCATGCTTTTGTTTATTAAATAGTTTTTTTATTCTATTTTTATTTGTACTGCACCAAGCAATATTTGCATAATTAAGATGGCAATGAATGAACGAGAAATATAAAAGCTTTAAGCAAGTTGGATTTAAAAAAGACTTAGCTCTGCATAGCAGGCCTATGTTCCTTGAGATTGTATTTTCGAGATATTGTATGTGATCTCTCCACGTCACATTTTCATCAAGAAGCACGCCGAGAAATTTTAAAGTGGTTTCTCTTTTTATGTCCTGATTGGCAGTACAAAGTTTTGGAAGTTTCAAGGGAATTTTATCTCGGTCATGAAAACGATGGAAAAAAGTATATTTTGTTTTGGTTACATTTAGAGATAATTTGTTTGCATTAAACCATTCAGTAAGATTTAATAGCTCTTTGTTTACTGACTTAAACAGAATATTTATATCATTATGTGCATAAAATAGATTTGTGTCATCTGCAAATAAAATTGTATCTAGTTCAGTACAAGCTTTGCTTAAATCATTAATAAAAATGAGAAATAGGAGTGGCCCTAATATAGATCCCTGAGGAACCCCACATGTTATGTTCATATTGGTTGTTTTACCTTCATTATAAGAAATGCATTGTTTTCTATTTGACAAATAGCATTTAAACCACGCAATATTTATATGTTTAATACCATAGTTTTCTAATTTTGTTAATAAAATGTAATGATCGACAGTGTCAAAAGCCTTACTGAGATCAATAAATACACCTAATGTATATTTATTTTCATCAAATGATTTAAAAATATCATAAACAAGATGAACAATAGCCTGATCAGTAGAGTGATCAGTAGGGTTCTGAGCCAGAACTCTAATCACTGCGCCACGGCTGCTCAATGTTGAAGATATCTTTTTTTTTTCTATCCTATTCTTTTTTTTAAGTTTATATGTTTTCTATGCACATTCCAAATTTCAAGAATTTATTTTAACTAGCAGATACCCTATTTTTACCCTCACTTTTGGTACCTAAACTGTGTTTTTCTGACTTCTGTTTAGGAGAGAAGAGAGAGGGGGGGGGGGGGGTACTGAAGGATATTAAATATTCGTTTTTATAAGCCAATAACAATTACTATTAAAAAGTTTTTCTATGCAATGATTTTGTGATATAAGTTCTAATATTACATTTATGAAGTATCAATGTAAAAATAACATGTATTATATATAAAATAAACAATACATGTTTTTTGCTCAGTCCAATCATATTATTACATTTTTAAAAAGCTTTATAACATATAATAATATAATATATTGCTTTTTTATGTGTTTAGAATATATCATATATTAGTAATCTACTATGCATAAATGGGTGCATAAATGGGTGGGGCTTGGGGAGGAGAACCCCTTCCTGAATGGGGTGTTTGGGGGCGTTATCCCACTGAAATTGTTTAAGCATAATTAGCTCTGCTAAATGCAGATTTGCAACCCTTTTTAAACTATTATATTTAAATATTTGGTATAAAACAAAATCTACCAAAAACAATTACAGTTACTGTAAAAAATGCGCAAATACGGATGCACGTTCACGGGTTTTAGCCACAAGCTCCTCCATGAGTACTGTAATGTCAACCTTGTCTAGGTAATCTTTGTTAATGTGCATTAAAGCAAATTGAGTGAGGCAACTCTGTGACATTGTTGACCGCAGCCAAGTATTAAGCCGTCTCAATACACTGAAGGACCTTTCAAAACCAGCTACGGATATTGGTACAGATAAACACTACAAACTACCTATTCTACCATGTCAAATAACCTTCGGGTACTTGGTTTAAGCTGGTGTAAATCTTTAGGCAGTGACTTGTCCTTAAACAACTGTGGAAGCAGTTGCAGCTGTAACTGCAATATAGGAACATCGACATTGTTTGGCAAACTTTGCAGTGGCATGCTGGCTAGTGTGGGTGCATTACTTGTGGATGTGCATGAACCTACCAAAATAGCTCCTGTGCTTGCAATTTTATGCAATCCTTCTTGGTTAAAACGGCGCTGCAGTTCTGCAACTGAGTGGTCAATGGCTTCAAAGAGACTTTTCTTCCAGATAACATCTGTAGTTAATTGTTCTAAATTACGGCTCTGAGCTCCATGCGAGAAACGAGCAGGAGCATTAACTGTGGAACGACGCTGTTCCTTAGGCAGCTCGAGATTCAGTGTGGCAGCTTTCTCGATGGCCTTCCTCTGTAATTCTGAAACAAATTCATCACTACGCAAGTTTTGAAGTTGAGTCAGATGGAGTTGAACACATTTTTCAGCGGCACTCAGTGCCGCTGAAAAATGTGTTCAACTCAAAAAATGTGTTCAACTGATGCACTCAGTGATGGGCTCTGTAAAGCTTTGGCTACCAATTCAAATTTGGAAAACAGAGCATTGCATATTAGGGCTC
Source organism: Hydra vulgaris (assembly GCF_038396675.1). Lineage (NCBI taxonomy): Eukaryota > Metazoa > Cnidaria > Hydrozoa > Anthoathecata > Hydridae > Hydra > Hydra vulgaris. The sequence continues at coordinate 49,603,336 of NC_088927.1, read as the reverse complement.
TATAAAAGGTTTGTGCCTTAGAAACTTGTTTAGCTAAGCCTGAGGTTTTAGCCCTTGCATCAACACATACTGACCTGTCGCCTGCTAGCTGAGACAATGTTTCATAAACTTCTCCATAAGTTGTCATAATTCTACTAATGGCTTTTGCCCTAATGCACCATCGAGTTGGACATAACCAAGTTCTGAACAACATTATCTGGACCAAACAAAGATTCATACAATGTCTTTCTCTTTTAAGACTCTCTTATGATTGTTCCAACATCACGCACAAATTGAATTGCGTCGATAACCATTTTTACTTCAAAGCAGACCTCTTGTAAAACAAGATCCAACGAATGATATGCGCAGTGAACATACACTGCCTGTGGGTAAGTTTCTTCGAGACGAGCTCTTACTCCAGATAAGTGTCCGCTCATGTTACTGGCTCCATCAAAAGCATAGCCTACTAGTTTATTCATGGGTATTGTGCAGCGGGTAAACACATCAATTATGGCATTAAACAATGTTTCAGCAGTGCTGTTCTGGCAATTGTAGAAACCCATAAAGCATTCCTGTACTTTTAACTTAGGGCCTACATACCGTATGCTGAAAGAAAATTGCTCATGACCCGCCACATCTGTAGTTCCATCAGCTGTAAGGTCAAGATATGAGCACTGTGATATATTAGTGACAATGCATAGTTGAACTAAATGTGCAAACATTTGACTAATTTCATTTTGTATTGTGTCTGACATCCATGTGTCGCGTTTGTTTAACCACTGACTTTTCATGAATTGAAAATTTTTTGGTTCCTTTTTTCCAGTTGGAAAAGCCAGAATCAACAAAAACATTAGCTTGTCGATTGCTTAAAGTTAAGAGTTTCTTATTCACAGGTTCCAAGCAGTTGAAACACCAAACAGAATCTGTCTCAGGAACATAGTGTAACCATGGCCATTTCGCAAACCAAATACTCTATACAGGACCAAAAAACCAATACTAAATACAGGACCTTTCATACTGATCTGATGCAAATGACTCAAACTTGGCAGGGAAAGTGAATGTGGTAGACACAGATGGCTGTGTTGATGGATCAGAATCATACTGTGAGGATGTAGCGGTTTCACAAGCACAATCACCAGTTTCAGTTTGGCCCGTGTCTGACCTAAAAAGTTTTCAAAACTGAAAATATTTTTTTTGCAACTGATTTATATGAGGGCAATATTTTCTTTTATAACAGAAAAGTATTTGACTCTACATATTTTGTTATTAAAACTTTTGAAGCTGAATTCCAAACTAACATAGGAAAGTTCACGGTAATACCCATCAACATCAGGAACTTAAATACAAATATCGATAAGCTAAAATACTTTCTTATCGAATGCAAAAGAACTTTTGCATTCTTTTGAATGCAAAAGTTTTTTTTCTTCTAAGTGCATAAAATTATCGCTGTTTTGAATCGCGGATAATGGGGGGGGGGGGGGGGGGGGCCGAATATATTCTCTGCCCCAGGTGCAAAAATGTTGTGTGGGCAGTTGCCCATCCTGCACCCTATGTTCCAGAGCCTATGATATGTTATAGTATTATAATATTATTATATAATAAATTATTCTTAAATAATATATAGTACCCAATAATATTAGACATAATATATTATATTATGTCTAACATTATCGGGTATTGATTTATCAATATGATACTTATAAAGTCTGTTTAAAATAAAGTAATGTTATTGGATTTAGCAAAAAAACTATTATATAAAAATGGCTAAATCTCGCATCTAAACGATGAAATGTCTCTGAGAAATTTGTCAGACAAAACTGCAGACAATGCAAACATCAGTTGATAATATACTGTGTTACTACCATCACACTTATTTAACGATCTACTTATTCAATGCGACAACGGCCAATTACATATGTGGGATTATAGCCGAGTTGGCAGGCATTCTGCATTAGGGGTATGACAATTTTTCAATCCTGTATCCCCATACTCAATTTAGTGGAGTTTTTATAAAAACCAAGAAAATATCAAACATTTATACTATATCTCAAAAAAGTTCACCCCCCATTTAAAATGAAGATTTATGGAATATGAGAAATGTAATTTTGCAACACATGTTCCAGTACTTTATAGAAAACCAATAAACATAAATAATTAAAATTATTTTAGAATGCATTTGACAATAAGTATTTAATGTTAAGTTTTTCTATGCTATGACATAAAGGCACTAAATCTTGCATCACTTTTACTGCACGTTCTGCACATATATTGACCCTTGTGTTGGAATTGGTGTTGGCTCTGTGGACCAAAATGTCTTCAACAATTTTAACGCTTTTGGATGCTCAATGCATGCTTCTAATAGATGAACAAAATCTGCAGGATTGAAGTAGTGATCACCAAACCATATATCACCCCATGAATCACAGATGAAGTTGCATGCTGCTTGAGCAGATTTCGATTCTTGATAGTCTGGTATTAAAATGTAAGCAAGTAGAACAAAAATTACTCTCAAGTTCCATCTTGAATTGCTTATAGCAGGAAGTATTTGAAAATCACTTTTGGAAAGGTACCTGTGCTTTTGAACTTTTTATAACAAGCTATTAAGTGATACAGGAAGTCCATGTCATCTCGCCAGCGTATCCAATTTACTTTTGTCAAAGGATCTCCAGTATTCTAAAGTAATAACTTCAGGTTCTTTTACTCTTGCCGTAATCTTGTCACATACGGGTAATGAAGATTTGGTTTTGTTGTTGATCTTTCAAAAAGATCATTCATGACATGTAAAATATGGCGGTGGCATCCTAAAAAAGAAGGTTTTTCTAGTCCAATGGTTTTGAAATGTTTCCGTGACAGTATTACTACACCAATTCTTGTTCCGATATTTACATATGTTGTATCAGATACAACCATTTTTATGGCTAGCCACAGCTCATATTCATCCAGCACAAGTTTTATCCCATTAAATATTGTTTCACCTTTTCCATTCATTAGCTCAAGAACAGTAAGTCTAACCTCTTTCTTTTCATATTTAAAAACAACTACTTGATGTTCCATTTTCTCTATGTGTTTTCCATCAAAGTGTAAAGACCGCTTTTCATTTTTTAAGTTCTCCATATAATTTGCTTTCAACTTTTTTCCTTCTTTCCCAACATCTTTGTAGACACCACTATGAGTTGGAGTAGGAATAGAAATTCCATTTTTTGATAAAGTTTTGCAGACTTTATGTGCTTTTTTGGTACTAATCTTTGCAGAAATCACCAAATTTACAGACAAATTTGTTTTTGTCTTTTAGATGATGATGACAAACTTTCAACATCTTTAGCTTCAGTATCACTGCTGGAACACTGCTCTTCAGTTACTGAATAACCTCCTTCATTAGCTGATTCATCGAAATCTCAGTCTTGGCTGATTTGTTTCTTGAACATTGGTTTCTTTATCAACACCAGTTTTCTTGGATGAATACCTTCAGTATCTTCAATTGTGGCACAATATCCAACTCTTCCATTTTTTGACATTTGCAGACCATAAAACTCTTTATCTTCCTGACGCAATCAATCACCTTTCTCATCAGTTTTGTTAAACAATCGGGTAAAATTTTGAGTTCCAGGTTTTCGACTATTTTTGTGAAGTGTTTTCAATACATTTTCTATTTTTCTTTCTGATGGTGATTTACTATGTAAAATTGGAATATTCAGTTTTCTCCATATTAGTTCAATTTCTTTAGCCAACTCTCTCCTTTCTGCTTTTTACATTTGATGAGAAACTTTTAAATTAATCAATAATATCCTGTTCTGAAGACATTTTATTCATTTCACTAATACTTTTAACAATAGCACATATTCTTGAAGTCTTAGCTTTTTCAAATCTCACTAAATTTGATTCCAAAACTTTCTTATTCTTGTCTGAAGCAAGACCATTTTTAGCGATTTTTGTATGTCTATTACGTTATTTATAACTTATTAGGATAACATTAAAAAGATAGGAAAAATTATTTTCAACTTGGGGGGTAATCTTTTTCAAAAATTAACATTAAAAACTTATATTTTCTGTTTAGAAATATAACTTCTCCACTCATGGTGACAGGGGGAATTAAAAATTCTTAAAAAAATTTTTTAGTCATACCCTATTCTGCATACAATATTCTACAAAAAATTTAAGAAAAACGAAAAAATTTGCTTCGCGTTCATAAAACTTCTTAAAAAAAGCTTTGAAATGCTCTGGAATGTTTTTAAAATGTCGCATTAGAAGATCAAAAGTTGTTTAAAAGATTCTTAAAATATCTAAAAAATATATTTTGGTGGATGTTTATACTTTGCTAATTAAAATATAAATGCGCAGCTTCAATCTTACTAGTCTGGGCTCTACGTGTAATTTTTTTTTTGGGCCCTTATTTGGTACTGATGACGTCACGCTGTTATATATTCTTTTTATCTAAGTAAAAAATATAGATTTATGTTAAACGTTAGATAACCTCTTAAGATAATCTTATAATAAATAACAACATCTTGAGAAAAACTTACGAGCAATTCTAAAAGTGCTTACAGGGTCAAGTTCGGGCCCTTACTGGGTACTGATGACGTAATGCTAATCGTTTTTTTCAAATATATATATTTACGTTAAATGAAAGGTAAAATTTTCCTAAAAAAAATTTCGTGAAAAGATTTTGAAAAGGGAAAGTATTTCAAGAGACAAAGTTCTTGATTGATGACTTCATTTACATCAAGGGTAAATACATTTTCGATTTTTTTGAATGTGTGTGTGTTTGTGAGCGTATATATATATATATATATATATATATATATATATATATATATATATATATATATATATATATATATATATATATATATATATATATATATATATATATATATATATATATATATATATATATATATATATATATATATATATATATATATATACTGGGGCGCACGGTGTGTGGGATAAGAGTCAGTTTACCTCAGGCAGCACGTTTATGGGGCATCATTAATGGACAAAAAATACTAGAAGTGTTTTAGATTATTCTTATAATTTTTATTTTAGTGATGCTAAGGTAGAGGCATTCAGTAAATTTTTAATGATCTACCCCGGGCATCATGAAGTCTTTGTGAGCCCCTGTATACAAATTTAACATTTTAATAATAAAAAACCAAAAAGCGGATGTTGGTCCGGGAATATCAGTATCATTTAACATATTTGAGTGATCATCTAAAGTTTTGAAAAAATCACCATCAAACAAGGATTTCAAATTGTCATAATTCGTCTGGAAATAATCAAAGTATCATTAAATTGAATGAACTATATAAACTGAATGCGGTAGTGGTGTAGTGGTAGAGCATTCGCCTAATAAGCGAGAAGTTCCGAGTTCGATCCCCACCACGTCCCTGGTAGTACCGGAGATGAGAGAGGTTTATAACCACAAAAAATAGCCTCCCCGACTGTAAAGTTTCTTCTCGGCCTTGAGGTGGTGAATAAAAAAAAAATCACAGACATAAAGCATATTAAGGCCAACTTATTTACCTCCTTTAAACAGTTAACGAACTCATGTGAGGAAGAGATGTGATTCAACAAGAAAAGATTGTTTTCAACTAACTAACTTTCAAAATGTTTTATCCTCAGCTGAGTTAGTGCATTATACAGATATTGAAAAATTCGAACGACACGGTTATATTGCTTTTCCTTCAAAATACGCTCAAATGAACTTTTACCTTAAAAATAAAAAAAATATCTTCAGGACTTTGACCCCCTTCGGTCAAAAAAAATCTGCTGGACTATTTGCTACATAATACAACACCAATAAAACCCAAGAAGGCAAAAAAACCACCCACTGGCTATATCAGTGTCAATTATCCAGTCTTGTAATGCCATCATTAAATCTTTTGCCAATTACAGCTAGAAAAATATAAGATGTGTGAATTGCACCCATTCGGAGGACAATAAATCTTTTAAGATCAATATGATTAGGGTTCATCAGGATTTCCATCGCTTTTCCATATATAACATAATCCATTACCACGTCAGTTTCTGTGAGACCAAGATTCTCGGCTTTAGCTTTTGACTGAAGCAGAACTTCAAGCACTGTGCTCAAGTTTGTAGGTGATTAGTTAATAGCAGGAAGATAGCTAATAGTGTGGATATCTTCTTGTATCGTTTTAGGTATAATTAGGTAGTTAAACAGGGGTCTTGTATAGTTAAGGTAACAAAACCTTTGATAATATAGTTTTAAGGAAATTATTTTTTGCCATTCTGCGCCCGCTATACTAACCATAAGTCAAGGGACGTCAGCTTTACTTGCAGCGTTTTCTTTTAACATGTTTGCTGCACTTTCGGTTGCGCATTTTGTGAGCGTTTCATATTCGTTCCAATTTTATTAGTCTTTTTGCGATAGCAAATGCAACATTCTTTATCCGCAATAATTTTTCCTGAAACAAGGGAATTATTTTAAGTTTGAAGTAATTTATAAAACAATAAAAAACGTAAAAAATGAGGGTAGTTTTCTTTGTTTTGCATTTCCCACCTAAGGGTTTTTAATTTACCTGATCTATCTCTTTTCCGAGCTGAGATTCTGCGCTCAGATGAGGATGCATTATCCACGCCTACACTCTCTTTTTCTGCTCTATTTTTCCGATATTGTAGAATGTTTAATATTTTTATATTCACATACTTATCGCAACATCTTTAATGAAACAAGAGAGTTGTTGGGCGCGTATCAGGTCGAATGTTTATGATTTTAAAGTCATTTCAAATTTGACTAAAGTAAAAAAAATATTAACATTAAATCCATGCTGTTTATTGTTTTTTCCGTACCATTGTTTTAAGCATATATAAAGAAATAAATTGAGTTGGACATTTAGGTGTGACTTACCAAGCATTCTTTACTTTCGCAAGCGCATTTTCAGTAAAACCACGCAGTTTGTTATTATTATGACTAACTTCTCCTTGATGAAGTATGCAAGCATTTTTAATTTCTTTTTCAGGAACTAGATTAAGATGCTGCGTTTTTTGCTACTCATAATTATTTACTTAATAATAATAAATAAAATAAAACACATTTTTTTAGTAAACAGTTTTTAAAAAGTAAACATTTTTTAACGTAAACAAAGAACGGGAACAAATTTTATTTTTTAGATTTATTAAGTTAAAACTATTTTATAATTTTAAAACAATATTAAATAACAATTATAAACAAATTTGTTTTTAAATAATGTTTATGATATTTTAATTACATAAATTTACGTAATTTTATTTAAAACATCTAATTTTACAAACTGTTAACCCCCTGTCAATAATTTGTAAAAACTAAGTTAATGCTTTGCGGTATTGGATTTTTAAATATAAACATGGCGGTTTCTCATTATGAAATCTTTTCAAAAAGTTGCATCTATTTTTGTCGCCAACTAAAGTTATAAGCAGTTTCCAAGCGGCACGTAAAAATTTTTAAACTTCTTAAGTTATATGGAACAAGTCTATACAAAAATTAAAATGTCCACACGCAATGTTTAGTTTTCCTTTTTTTTTTACATGTAGCGACCAGGCTATACCTTTATGTTTTTTTATTCATGTTCGATTGATATCTTTTTATGAAATAAGCTTAAGACTATTGAATGTCTACTATTGAAAAATACAAAATGATGATCTGTTCGAGTGAAAGAATTTTAAACAAGAACAATCCCTGTGTTGAAGAAAATTTATTTTTAGAGCGTTTAGATTCTGCTGAAAGTAATGTAAACAAAAACGAGTTATTTACTAAAAAATTAAATTCTTCAGAGGATATATGTTCTGCTGGAAGTATTTTAAACAAAGGTGAATCATATGCTGAAATACTAAGTTCCCTAGATGAAAAATCTAAATCATTAATAGATAGTTGGATTTCAGAGCAAGAAGATCTAAAAAAGAAACTGAAGTTAACTGAATCAGAAAATTTTTTAAGTAATCTTAAATATATTGCAGGTGTAGATTTATCATTCCCACCAGATAAAAATGATTTAATCCATGCTTCTGCATCCATTGTTGTATTAAGTTATCCAGACTTACAAACTGTATATAAAAAAACCGAAATTGTTCATCTAAATTCAATCTATATTCCTCAGTTTTTAGCTTTTAGAGAGTTTGAACCTGTAAAAAAACTTTTTTCTGATTTAGAAGATACAAACCCTCAGTATTTTCCGAATTTAGTTTTGGTTGATGGAAATGGTTTGCTTCATCCCCGGAAGTTTGGTTTTGCCTGCCACCTTGGAGTTTCAATGAATATACCTTCAATTGGTGCTGCAAAAAAACTGTTTCGTGTTGATGATTTAAAAAACATTGATGAGTTTAAAAATAAAAAAAAGTTACTCAAAAAAAAAGGTGAAATATTTGAACTAGTTGGTAAAGATGATTTTGTTTATGGCTGTGTTCTTCGAAGCACTTCAAACAGCCCAAACCCAATCATTTTATCAGTTGGTCACAATGTTTTGTTAACAACTGCAATAAAAATTGTTAGTCACTGTTGCAAGTTTCGTATTCCTGAACCTGTAAGGCTTGCCGATCAGTTATCAAGGGAATATTTAAGGTTGCATTATGCTAAGCATATTGAAAATTGCAACAAATACAATGAATTAAACAAGTATTTTAATGAAATCAGTCTAAAAGTAAATGAACGCTGCAAGTAGTTTTTTAGAATAAATTTTCATTTGATTATATCAATAGTTAGCATGTATTCCTAAAATTTACAATACCACTTTAACTTTAATTTAGCATTTGCAAAAAATGTTTTTTATAAACAAAATGTAAATGTTTCTTTTTTTTCTTGCATCAAATTTAGTTTATTTTTGTGAATATATTTAAATAAAGTATACCTTTACAACATCAAACATTTAATGTAAAAGTTATAATAATTAAAATATAATTTATATTTTATATATATATATATATATATATATATATATATATATATATATGTATTATTTTCTGTTTGTAAATCTATTATTGTGAATATAATTGATTTTGTAAAAGTATAATATACAAAATCAAAGATAAAATGTAAAAGTATATTACATTTTTAATATGATGTAATGTACATTTTTGTAAACAATCTTGTTATATAAAATATTATTCATATTATATATAAAAATATTATATATAATATGAATATTATATATAAAAATATTATATTTTATTTATGTACTTTATTATCTTGTGCTTTTCCGTGACCAGAAAGTCGTTTTTATTTGAGTTGCTAAAATTTGGGTCAAAGCCCAAATTACAATTGATACTAAATTTTTATAATGGGGTTGTCCATAAATTGCGTCGCGTCATTAATACATTTCAATACATATAAGTTTTAATTATTATTGTTTAATATTATTTTAAAAGTCATTATTTGTATTCACGTACAAAAATGAACCTAAAGTCATTCTGGCACGCTATATGTGACATTTATAAAGTAACTTTCTTTTTTAACTTTTTGTACTTTAGTGTAATAATCAAGTTCATATACGAATAATTACGTATAATAAGCAATTTCATTCGTCCAATTTTGTTTGATAGTTAATTTACAATAGAATATTTCTGAAAAAAATTCCCTAGGGGGGGCTACTACCCCCATGCCCTCCCCTCTCCCTAAAACCCGCCACTGCATTTTGCCGCACGTACCAGCACTCTATAAAAAAAGATTCAGTATTCAACCCCGCGCGCTTCGAAATTTGGCATCTAAAAAACGTACTTTATACCGAAAATTCAAAAGAAATTTTAGTATAAATACTTTTATCAAATACAAGAATTGCTCACATCTATTCGATGCAAGTTCTGATGGTTCCCTTTGTTTAGATGATTGTAAAAAAAACACGTATTTTGAACGACTTTTTTGCCTCTGTCTTCATCACTGACAACGGTCTTAGTCCTCTATTAGATTTTCCATAACGTCAAAACTCTTTGAGTAACGTATTATTTCCATATGAACTACCACTGCCATTCCTCTTTCTCTTTTGTTCGAAATGTTAAGTGACCACTGATACTAAGCCTAAAATTTGGAAATCAGCAATAATTTGTCCAATAATTAAGAAAGGCAACCCTTTTCTACCAATCAACTACAGACCTATTTCAATGACCTGTATCGTTTGCAAAGTTATGGAATCAACCATTGCTAAAACCACAAAAAACAGATATAACTATCTGTTACAAAATAACTTTTTCTCAACATCAATTCGGTTTTATAAATTGCAGATCCACATGTTCACAATTGCTGGCAACTTAAAACGAATGAACCACTGCCGTAAATAACAAAAAAAAATGGTTGACATCATCTATATTGGTTTTGAAAAAGCTTTTGACTCGGTAACTCATCCTAAACTAATTCAAATTGCAATACTATGGAATTAAATACGAACTTTTTAATTGGATTAAAAGTTTTGTAACAAATCGCTTTCAATGTGTGTGTGTTGGTACCTTATATTCTAAAACACTCCAGTTAAGAGTGGAACACTACAAGGAACTGTACTAGGACCTATATTGTTTTTAATATTCATTAACAACGTATTTTATTGCACTGATGGAGATTGTGGCATTAAGCTGTTTGCAGATGATATTAAGTTGTATCAATCGAGAAATGATTTTTTTTTTTGTAATTTATTTTGTCATTTTCATAATAAGTTATTTACAAAATATTTTTAGCTAGGATATGACCGGAGCAGGCAAAAGACAAAAGTCTTATCATCTAGCCCCGTTGTATCGTTTACACTATCATAAGTTTATCATAAAATTTTACAATATCAATAAAATATTATAAATACTTTTAAATAAACATTTTACATTTTTTATACATAAAAAAAAAAAATATTTTTACATACATAAAAATATATATGTATAAAAAAAAAGGTTTACAACATTACATTATGATTACAACAACATTAATCTTGTAAACACTTTTTAAAAAATCTTGGCATGGTCCAATGATTGGCAACTAAAAATGCTACGGAAGATATAATATACCTACTCATCCTAATTCATTAAACTCCGTTATCAATTGAAACTGTTTATTCAATTCAGGATATTGGAATCACTATGTCTTTTGATACAAAGTTCTTTAACCATTGCTCTCGTATTTCAAGCATAACATACTCTCGCATTTACTTTTTAAATCCTTCATCTCTAACAATTCTCAAATTTTGTTAAAAGCTTACAAAGTTTATGTGCGGCCTGTATTAGAATCTTGCACTCCAGTTTGGAGCCCTCTTCTTTTAAAAGATATAATTTTCATAAAAAATGTTCAAAAATTTTTTTTACCAGAATTGTCTGCAATATGACTTTATATGACTTATAAAATTGTACATAATCTCGTTAGTTTACCATTTTCAGATTTTTTTACTTTTTCCAATTCGAAATATTTTACCAGAAGTCATTCACAAAAGTTTACAAATACATTAATAATACTAAAAGGTTTTTTTTACAGCGAAAGAATCATTATGCGAATTGACTACGTGGTAAGTAAGTATGGAACTTACTTCCTGATCACATAGTCAACACGCCTTCACTGTCAGCATTCAAATCAAGTTTAACAACTCGCAATCTACTAACTTGATTTTTTTACATTTACTCATATTGAATTTTCTTCCTTTTTTTTGGTGTTACATAAGAGTAATTTAGTAATTACCTGTCTCACCATTTTGTATTTTGTACATTTTTCAAATACAAATAAATAAATAAAATAGATAAAGTAAAGAAATTATTTGTAAGCGAAAAATCTTTGAATTTTTTAGATTTTATTATCTTAATAATATAATGGCGCATAGTCGAGTTAGTTTTAGATTTTAAAATGAGGTTAGTTTTAAAATGAGGTTAGTTTTAGATTTTAAAATGAGGCTAGTTTTAAAATGAGGTTAGTTTTAGATTTTAAAATGAGGTTAGTTTTAAAATGAGGTTAGTTTTAAAATGAGGCTAGTTTTGAAAAAAAGTTCAAAAGACTAGTTTAAGTTTAAGAAAAAAAAATTGAATTAAGATGCGAAAATAGAAACAAAATATGAAAAAAAATATTAAAAAATAATATATTATTTGAACTTTAGTGGAGCATGAAAAATGATATACAATTGTTTTCATAGTGGACTTGGCATTTAGTGAAAGATGTAGCCGCACTTTTATAAAAAATTTTTTTGATGTCTTTTAATTTTATAAAATTTTTTATTAATGTCTTGAGGTCTTTGTAAAATTTCTTTTTTGCATTTGTAATCAGTGGCAGATCCAAATTTTATGATGTTTTAGATATGACAATTTCAGATATTGTCAAAACTCCAAATTTAAGTATGCTTATCAGATCCAATTATAAGTTAAAATGTTTTAAGTACGAGATCTAAAAAATAAAAATTCTCCCAAGGGAAATTATCAACCTTTTATACTAGAAATAGACAAAAATGCAAGCCACGACGAAAATGATAATGACACATCAGATGATGACATCGGTATTGATCAATTTAATGAAAACTTTAACATGTAGAAGTCGATGATGATTAGAATAAGAAATTATAATAAAGCAAAATTTTGCTATTTGGAAAAAAAAAATAACTTTAAAAAAATTCACAAACACACGCAAAATACTTATTTATTATGATTTTATTACTTATTTGATCATTTAAACTTAAAGTAAAGAAGGTGGTGGGAAGGGGGAATTGATCCGGACGTAAATGCCCCCCACCCCACCCAAATATTTTTGAAGACCTGTTTATTTTATTTTAATATATATATATATATATATATATATTTTAATCTCTAATTTCTGGAGTTGGAACCAAACTCCCCTCCCCCAGTCGATAAAATCTTATAAGTGTCAATGTTACGAAGTTCTCTGAAACTACAGATCAAAATTATGTGAAGGTTTGAACATATATACTTTACTACATAAATTTTTTGAAATTAATAATAGCTTTGTGCAGGTGTTAAGGTAAAGTTTTAGCAACCCTTTTGTATGCAACTGTCCCACTGTGCTTGGGTGCGAGTTAAACACCTACGGAGAATGTGTTTCTTTTGAATTTGAATGATTTATTTGGAAGTATTTTTATGAGTTTTAACTGTTAATGTTGTTTATTGATAATTTTATTTATTTGTGGTTTTTATTTTTTTAAAGCTTCACATTATAAGTGCATTGATGTAGCTACATACATCAACTGACTTAAATAGGGATAAGTGCAGTAGAGTATACATTAACAGAGTATACAGTAGAGTATATTAACATTATAAAGTTTGAAATTATTTTGTTGATGCATATTAATTGTAATTTTTGTTTAATATTTATTATATTACTAGTTTTGCTTAATGAATATACAGGGTGTGTCAGAAAAAGTTGGTACGGTACTTTAAATGAATATACAGGGTGTGCCAGAAAAAGTTGGTACGGTACTTTTAATGAATATACAGGGTGTGTCAGAAAAAGTTGGTACGGTACTTTTAATGAATATACAGGGTGGGGCAGAAAAAGTTGGTACGGTACTTTTAGAAGTTTTTTTAAATTGCAAAAATGTTAGAAATGTTGTTTTTTGTTCTTTTTTGCTAAATATTAGTGTTACCCACCGTGTTGCATCATATAGGTGTTCATGCAAAGGTAATAATGGTATTGTGTTTAAGAATAATGTTATATTTGAATGTTTTATTGCATTTCAGAATAACATGCCAATAAGCAAACAAGATTTGGTTGCATTGATGCTATTTATCATGAAAAGCACTGCGGTGCAATTCGCATTTATAAATTCTTTGCAAATAAAAATTGGAGTATTCAATCAGTAAATCGTGTATTACAACGTATTCGACAGACAGGTGTTGCCGATAGACGAATTGATAGTGGGAGGCGCCCAACTGTTAATACACCAGAAAGCAGAGGTACTGTAAGCCGTTTGATCTTAGTTCTGTTGGTTCACCTAGGAAACAAGGATGATAACACGGAGAACTGGAATATCACATTCATCTGTTCGTAGAATTGTTAAATCTTTGAATTTAAAGATGTTCAAAAGACAATGTGTTCAGAAGTTGGCTGATACTCAAAAAGAACGATGTATAGTATGTTGGCAAAAATTTATTAGATAGATTTCCTATTCGTCAAGTTCAGAACATTTTTTTCACAAATGAAAAGGTTTTTACTGTGGAAACTTCAAAAAATACTCAAAATAACAGAGTGTATTGTGAAGTAGAAAAAAATATGATGTGCCTTGTGAAAATCTTTGCAATCCACGGAGTCATTTCTCAAAACGTGTTATGGTCAGTCTTGGTGTCACTAAACACTATGAAGGATTAATTCATTTTGTTGAACCAGGTACCAAAATTGATGCTCAATATTACCAAAATGCTATTCTTCACCAATGTTTACTGCCTGACTGCGAGTGAATTTTTGGTTATCACCGCTACACTTTTCAACTAGATTCTGCTCCATCACATCGTGCAAGGAATTGCGAAAGGAACTGATCAATGGCATCACATTGCGAAAGGAATTGATTAATGGCATGCAAGACTGCAAAAATGCATAGAGCAGCAAGGAGGGTGTTTTGAACAATTTTTTACTTGAACATTCTGGATACTGTCATTATTCGTATATTACTCAGTACTCACAATTATGCATCGTACCACTTTTTCTGACACACGCTGTAGTATGAATTATTATTCTTTTACCGATATGTCAGCTATATCATTAGATGATAAAGCCGCAGTCGCAGCGGAGTCTACATCAGTTTACTAAAATTTAGGGTTTATGTTTGGCTGGATACTCTTTTAATCATAAAAAAAGATTTTTCTAGATTTAAAACTATTTAAAAAATATTAATAATGCATCACAATATAGTATACCCCAATGTAAAAGTTCCAGGAGTATTATAAAGAAAACACATGCAGTTGCAAGTTCTGGTATCAAAATGAGTTGTTTCATGTTGATTAGATGTTGTAAAACATCTCAAAGTCTCTATTTTGTACAAGTTCTTATGAACTTTTCCCTGAAATCAACAAAACGTTTTTGTACAAGATTTTCTTTCACATCATAAGGTTATGATTATAGAAATCATTTGCAGAAAGTTTCATTTCAGGATGTGACAATTTCTTGAAGATTTAAAAATGTAAAAAAATAAGTGAACTCTTGTGGCTCTGGAAGCGAAATGGCAAATGTTGTTGTATTTATTTAATGTATGTATTGTCATTAATAGGATAAAAACATTCCCTTTAAAATTTGTTTACCATCTTAAATACTCTGATATTGTTGTATGTTGTCATTAATCTGTCTTAAAATATTCTGCAAAAAAGGATGTTATTAAACATTTTTGTGGTATTTCAGTTTCTTCCTTGTGTCTTTAGTGCTAAAAAATATGTTCTCCTATGAATAACGGATAAATTAAAATTCTGGGCCATATAGATTATAATGTTTGAATAAGTGAGATCATTTGCTCTAAAGCTCGACCAAGGCTATATTAAATGCGCAAAGCCAATTTTTCTTTAACAACAAAAAATACAATAAATTTAAATTTTCTAAAATCATTCCAAAAATCTATGGCGTTATCACCTCTACCAAATTTAGTCTCTACTTTAAATTTAAACCTTGTGAAGGTTTTTTTATGTTGCAATTTTCGGAATTCAAATCTGTCAAACTTATGAAATGTGTTCAACTCATTTAAAATGTATATCAATTACGGTTGAATAAATTAGAAAATTCCGAATTTTTGTGATCAAATGACCTTTAACTGCTTTAGACAAATCGGAAATAATTTCATTTGGAATTTTAAGGCTAAAATGTTTTGGGAGGTTTTTCCGAAAAATAGGGAGAGTTTTGCAAGACTAATATAATGTTAGACTCGTTTCAAAGTTTTTTTTAAAAAACTTGACTGTTCATTTTCTTTTATGATCCTTGTCCAAACACATAAAAGGTTTTACAAAGACAACAGAAACAGATATACATGAATTTTTATTCTGCCTAGTTATTCTATTTAAAAGACCAGAATAAAACCTTTAATTTTCTAATTCTTATCCGATGATCCAATCTGCAATGATCCAGTGACAGTTTCAATTTAATTCAATGTATAACTTGCGGGATTTTATTGAACGAAAAAAGAAAGCCGCGTTTTTTGTTGACATTATTTTAATACGCCATTTGTAAGACGGGCAAAATATTAGTAACATTTGGTAACAACAAACAAACAAACGGACAAAGTATTAGTAACATTTGTAAATCAATTAGTATATTCTGAATTACATGAGCTTACAATTGAAGGATGTTTACAAATAGCTTAATTACTAATGCTGCGTAAACATCTAAATAATGATGGTGTTAATAATAAATAACAACAACTCTAAAAATCAAAACGTAGAGGAGAGGTATGTATATTTCTCTTAAATTTTTATTAATTAATATAACAATAACTTTACCAGGTCAGATGTAAAAAACTTACTGGAGTCAAATAAAAATTTCAAAAGTTATATGGTTTTTATTTTTCTTTCGATATAAAATTCTAATTTTCGTTTTCGAAGTTTTTTTGGGTTTTATAGTAAACTAAGAGGTATATGAACATACTAAAATAATGGTAAGTTAAAAAAACCTAACCTTTACCTAACCTACCTAAATATTATATAGTTAATGTTGTGGAAGCCATTTCAAATTAGGCCAAAAGTGACATCACTTATCGGATTTAAGTTAGGCATCTAGTATATATGAGGAGTAAAGTCCGAGTAATTGATTTTGAGATATTGAAGGAAAACTGACCCACACATATTTTGCGCTCAAAAAAAAATTTATTTGTAAAAGTTACTTCAGTTTAGTGATACAAAAAAAGTATGCGCTTAGAAAAAAAAATACAATTTAATAGGATCATGAAATAAACCTAATTAAATTATTGACAGAGCTTATTTTAATAATGTGAGATAGACATGATTACAAGCAGCATCTTCTCCGAGACAATTGCATATAGTAACTTCTTAATCTTCTGGGTCTTTTTCTATAAAAGATTTGTTAACTATACTTTTTAAAAAATCAAAACGAATATCTTGCTCCCAGTTCACTCCTGTATGCACATTAGAGCAATTCCACTTTTTCCATTAAATATTGGTACAGATGAGGAAAATTCTGTGAACAAAACTAAGAACAACAATGTAATTAGTCGCTTAGTTAAAAATGTAAACTGATTATTTTAGGCGTTATTTTTTATAAGGTATTTTAGGTGTTATTTTCTATTAAAAAAGAAATATTAAAAGCTGAACTAATTATGTTTAAAGCGCGCTGTGCGGAACGATAAAATAATAAACTTTTCATACAGTCAGTCATTCTGGGTAACATTAAATTTGCGGATAACACTGAATTGAAAGGGACGACTGATTAAGTGCGAATTTCATAAATGCAAACTGGCATAAGTGCGAATGGCGTAAGTGCAATCTGGCATAAGTGCGAATTAGCATAGGTGCAAACTGGCATAAGTGCAAAGCAGTTACAAAAACTGGCTTAAGTGCGAATCGGCATAAATGCAAACTGGCATAAGTGCGCCGAATAAATTTGCAAACATTGGCATGAGTGCGAAATGTCAATTTGCACTTAATATTTGCAATTTTATTCGGCGTACTTATGCCGATTCGCACTTGTGCCAGTTCGCACTTGCCAGTTTTGTAACTGCTTCGCACTTATGACAGTTTGCACTTATGAATCTGGTGCTTATCAGCCTCCCAAACTAAAACTGTAAATGTTTTTAACTTTATTTCTTTGTTAATTTCCTTGCCTGTTCTTCAACAAACGATAAACTACCTTTTTTACAGTTTTACCATAGTTAAATAAACTTTTGTATTACATTGTGAATATTACGTATTATATTGTGAATATCTGGTAAGATTTTTCGTATTTTATTGAACTATTTGTCAAATTTTAACATAAACTTAAAATAATATGAACGTACATGTTTTTTGCTACAAAAGGGATATACATGTCCACTCAGCTAAAATATAACCAAAATCAGGGTAACTTTGAAGATTCAATTTTACTCACAAATGTTTTTCTTGCTGTCTGGGTAGCATTGCAATAATACATAATGAATAATAGACATCTTTTTACTGTAGCCACCTAATTAAAATAACTATTGGTAACATTCTTTGATATTTAAATTTTTTAATATTTATAACTATTTTTATAACTGTTTTTATAATTTTGGCGAATATGCTATTAATAAACTAATTTTTATTAATAGGAGCAATTATATTTATATTTTTTTGCATTTAAAAATATCAAGAAAATGTTTGGAAACTCATCCAGGCGCAAGAAAGTATTGTACTAAATCCAATTACTTAATTTCTACTCTTCAAGAGGCAATTAGCGAAAATTAAATTGGAAAAATTGTCGGTTGTTGAGGCTTTTAAATTTTTTGAAGTACCCAAACTACATTATTTTATAAATTAAAAAATAAACACTGTAAACCAGTGGGGCACCATATTGTCTTTAGTATTGATTAGGAATACTGCTTTAAAAGTCACTCATTTTATATAAGTATAAAAGGAATACCAATTGGGGTTAATGACTTCAAGTTTTGTTAAAATCAATCTGGATGATAGCGGAAAAAACAAGACAAAAATTTAAAGATTGTCAACCAGGTTGAAAATGGTGTTAGCTTTATCTTGACAGATATCAGTTGTTGAAAGGAAAAATGTCTTATAATATTTCAAGGAAACGTGTGCATGATTGTCATTTATTTTTCAGTTATTCAAAGCCTAGAAAACGAAATAAATGGAGTAATTTTAGATAACATCTACAACAAGGATATAGTGTGAAATACTGATGTCTAGAAAAAGGAGATCATCAGAACACCCTCTCTTTAAAAATATTTATTTGGTTTGGAAAAATTTTTGCGTAGAGTAGTTAAACTAGCGCAAAGCATACAAAGTTGAAATGACGTGACGTTGAAATGACTGGCTGTGTCTGAAACACCATAAACAAAACAACATAATGTTAGCAATTTAAATAAAAAAAAATTCAATTTTAATTTGCGTAACCTACAATAACACAAGAATGAGTAATAAACTGTGTTCAATAAAAAAAAATAAAGAAAGTAAAAAATTTATCCCTAAGATTAAACTTAAATTAATTATGAAGTCTGTAAATGTTGGAATGACCTAATATGTCAAATTGAGGTGGAATCTCTTACTACAATTAGTTTTTCATCTGTTGATCTAATAAATATAAAAGAATCTGGAAAGGTTTTGCCACTTACTTTTTTCCAAACAACTCTAAATCAATTGAACGTTCTGTAATGTGTATAACCGAAGCATCTAAGCTAGTTTATGATCTCAAAAAAAGGCACAACTTTATTCTTACTAAAAATCAGATTAAAAAAGAAAATCACAGAAATGTTAATAAAACCAATTTTTTCCCAAGCAATTGATAAATTGATTGATAATTAAATTATTCGATTAGTGCCATAAACTCTGTAAAAATTACACTTTTTTACAATGCATTAATCTGAGAGTTAGTCTCTTTTAGTACCTCTATCACCATACTTTATGTTATCAGTACCATATTTTATGGGTGACTTCAAAAAACATTTAAGCTTTTGTATTTATATCAACTCTTTACAATTTTGGTCAATTTTTGCAACATACTTTTTCATATGTGAAGTATATGTTTGCACAGTTATTCCCAATTTTATCAGTTTTTAAATGTTGAAGCCCGAATTAGTTTTACATCTTTTGTAACTATTTTTTATAACAATGTGCTTGGTTTCACATATAAAACCTTCCACACCCATACCAACTTTTGTTTTCAAAAACTTTTGCTAGGTGGAATTGCCCTAATGCACATGCATTAAGCTTTTGATATCTTTTTTTTTATGTCTCTGCTACTGGGAATCCTTTTTGAATCTGAGAGGGACAAGATAAACAATTTTACTTATAATCTGAGGACTATTCAGCAAAAATTTAAAACTAGGTTTCGATTGAATTTTAATATTTTTAGCTGATCTTCTTGTAATAAAAAAGCGTTTATTTTCCTGAATTTTGATTGACTCAGGGCAGGAACAGGAAACAAAAGTTTAATTGTTTTTACTAATACTGGTGCATGTCTGAACAGCCAGAAGCCTGTCATGTAAATTAAAGTGCTGTTTTTATTTCGACCACCACAAGCACCAGAAACTAAGCAAGCAGTGTCTATGCCATCCATGTTTGTTCTGCAAAGCTTGTCAAACACCGCGCTAGAGCAGAAAGAACTATTTTTTTTGAAGTTGTTCTTATTCCAAGTATAGATAGTGAAATTAAATTTGTTTAAACATCCACTTTTTTTCACAATGCAAAAGTTGTATATGTACAGTTATCTACTGTAATTAGCATGCTGTTCTGGAACTTTAGGGATTGGTTTTGCTGATGGTCAAAGCATATAGTTTTCAAACCATCTCTTTGTTCCTTCAGAAGATCATAGAATGCATTTGCTCTTCATTTGTGAACAGCTAAATCAGTAGTCAAACTGTACTTTCTTTCTAAATCATTTTCACACTTTATTTGGTTTCGAATTTTTTCGCAAACAAACATGAATCAGATTTAAGAGACCCAAACCCTAAATTAAAGTTGAATATAAAAAGTTTATTTTCAACTTTAATTTAGGGTTTGACTCTCCTAAGGAAGAATCTCTTTAAATTCTACCTCAGCATTACACTTATCACTGAATTTTTAGGGTTTTTTTATCACCACTTCCGATTTCTTTTCTTGGATTTCCGTTTAGCTTTATTTTGAAGACAAGTTTTACCAACCTGAAAGCATTTTAGAAAAGTGACTTTACAAACATGAAATATTTTTCTGTTTTCTTTTTCCATAAAATAACTAATTTTACAATTAGACTTATTCCTCATTTTTAAGGATCAAAATGCTCTCTTTTTCTAGATCGTTATTTTTTCTGAACTGACATAAATTTTAATACAAATTTGTCTTGGTCACATATTTTTAGCATTATAAAAATGAGCATAGAAAAGGTAGAAGTCTGTGTCTTTTATTACAGAACATTTGAACGCTGTTTTGTGTTCATGTTGGCAATAATATTATGAAGGTGGTTTAGGTCCGTGCCTTAAAATAAAAAGTTAAACTGTATACACAGGTTAAGAAAACGGTTTATTATTTATAATATATTGGATAACAATCCATAAACATACGTATAAATATTAATAATTACAAACAACTAAAATTAAGAAAATAATTACTTAAATTACACACTCTAAAAACAATCCGTTAGAAAAAGCAACGGATTACTTTTTTCCGTTAAATTAACGAAGTAGTTCGTAACCAAAAATCACAAAATTAACGGAGTAAAATAAACTATTAACGGATTCTTCGAAATTTCGTTAATTCAAAGGATTAAATATTCAAATCCGTTGAAAAACAACTGAAGTTTTTGTTAAAAAGGGTTTCTATAAGAAATTATGAAGTGCATTCTCTGTAGATTATTTTTTTAAGTTTTGTTTGTTTGATTTGTATTTGTCAAGTTCTTTATTTATAAATGATAAATTTTTAAAAGGCGATCTTCTTAAACCATATTTAAATTGTAGATAAAGGTTTGTTGCAGTAAGCTTATTTTGCCATTTTTTAAATAGCTTCACATTTCGACTAAATGTGAAGCTATTTTAAAAAAGCACAATTTTAATTGTGTTTATCCATTTTCTTTTTTTACTAAATTTTAGTAAAGAAAGCAAATGGATAAACGCAGTTTAAATTACACTCTGTTATTTGTAATTTCGAAGGTTGTTAAACTTATTTTAAATTTTCTATATTAAGCATTGAATATATTTCTAATTTTTTTATATGATAAACTAAAGGGTTAGTTGAACAATTATTTCTATAATTAAGACTACATGACTTGTATATATCCTTGTGTAATTCTCTATTTTAAACGTGACATGTAGTACTTTACGGTATAAATTTAAATCAGTTATAAAATTAAAAATGTTAACATTTCTTTTGATGCCATCAAAAGACCCATCAATGATGGGTATCATTATTTAGGTTAGTTGCAGCTATGTTTACATAGAGCTAGTTTATATGATTTTATAATTTGCAATTTTAGACATGTGGTATGCAAAATTACACTGTAAGTTTCATCAGTTGTAAAATGTTTACTTGCATTTTTTTTATGGTTGTTTATTTAGGCTAGTTATAGCAAAGTTTATAAAGGGATTGTTTTAATTTTTTTATTTTTGTATGGAACTTGCTACTTTATACATGGTTCATTCAGGCATGAGGTATAATTATTTAAACTAGTTGCAGCTAAGTTTACATTTAATTTGTTTATATGCTTTTATGATTGACTATTTTAAGCATGCGACATGCAATATCACACTGTAAGTTTCATCAGTTGTAAAATGTTTACTTGCATTTATTTTACGAGTATTTATTTAGGCTAGTTACAGCAAAGTTTATATGAGCCCCTGAGATGCATAGTGGTATAAGTCACTCATATCTAGTTTTGAAAAGTCTGACTAATATCACTATGGCTGTGAACAAAAACAACTGTTTAGTGAGGAGCATAACAAAAAACAGTTCCAGCATCATTATCAATATCATTAGAGATATACCACTTTGCCATGTAATAGAATAAACAAAATGCTAGCAATTAATGGAAATAACTCAAAATATTGAAAAAAGTGACTTATACCACCATGCATCTCATGGGCTCATATATGGGTTGTTATAATTTATATATTTAAGTTTGTATATGCTTTTATAATTTGCTATTTTAGTCACAGGTCATGCTGTATCACACGGTAAGTTTAAATTAGTTGTAAATCTATTTTTATTTTTTTTTACTTGCAATTTTTTTATGTCAGTTGCAACTAAGTTTATATATTGCTTGTTTATATTTGTATTAAACTTGCTACTTTAGACATGGTTCATTCAGGCACGAGGATCAAATTTAAATATTTACTTGCATTTATTTTAATGGGTATATTTGTTTAAACTAGTTGCAGCTAAGTTTAGATATAATTTGTTTATATGCTTTTATAATTTTAGGCACGTGACATGCAATATCACACTGTAAGTTTGATCAGTTGTAAAATGTTTACTTGCATTTTTTTCTATGGGTGTTTATTTAGGTTAGTTACAGCAAAGATTATATATGGATTATTATTATTTATATATTTAAGTTTTTATATGCTTTTATAATTTGCTATTTTAGATACGTGTCATGCTCTATCACACAGTAAGTTTAAATTAGTTGAAAAACTATTTTTTTTTATTGCAATTTTTTTATGTTAGTTACAAATAAGTTTATATATTGCTTGTTTATATTTGTATAGAACTTGCTACTTACTACTAGACATGTGGTATTCAGGCATGAGGTATCAAGTTTAAATTCTAATATTAATACTTTTAACGTGTTTATTATTATTAAATAAAATTTAGTTTAATACATTGAAATGTAGAACTAATAAAATTTTTATTTTGCAATTTAGATAATTTTTATTTGCAATTTAGAAATAAAAAGTTAGCAACAAATGTTTCTTTCAGGGTTATTAGTAAAAATTTACCAATTTGTGTTATGGTATATCATTTATATTCAATATTTTCTTTATTGTATTTTAAGGTTTGTTTATCTTTAAATAACCGACAACAGGTTGCTGGAATTGAAATGTGCACACACATGAATTTACAACAGTAATAAAAATTGAAATCTAGAATAGTAACAATTGTATACATGTCTGTGTTTTTTATATAAATGTTTTTTGACCTTGAAAATGATAACTGTATTATTAAAATATATATTAAGAAACTTTTTATAATTTTAAATTTTTTAATTTTTGTTGTAATAGAAAGTTTCTGTATTGAATTATATTGTTATAAATATTTAATTAGTTTTCAATTAAAAAGTTAAAACGTTTTTAAAGCTTGCTAAAACATCTCTCCCGATCAAGTTAGTTAGTATAAGTAGTACTGCTTGTATCAGATGTTGAATATCATAATAAAATAATCTATATACTAAAAATAAGGACTATTTTTTAATGAAATCTCAATTTTATCTGGCTTAATTCCTTTCTTATTCTAATGAAGGGAATAATAAACTATTCAATTCAATGACGTAGTAAATTCTTTATTTTACCAGAACAGCAAAAGCCGCCCAGCGTAATAATTCCTTTATTTTAACGAATTGTTTGTTGCACGAACGGAATAAATCCGTAATTTCAACGGATTTATATCGACGAATTTCAATCCGTTAAAATTTTAATCCGTTAACATAACGGAAAACCCGTTGGTGCAATAGCGACAGATGCAGTTCGTTGTATATAACGGATTTTTTCTTAGAGTGCAAGGAAATAATTCTTAAAAATTAAAAGATTTCAAAATATGCATCCACAGGGTACCATGATGTGTACGCTACCACCCCATATGTGGCGTTCTTGGGTCAGCTAGCTTAGCATTATCAGGATCCAGGATTATTTATAATATTGATAAAATTGAGATTTCATTAAAAAATAGTCCTTATTTTTAGTATATAGATTATTTTATTATGATATTCAACATCTGATACAAGCAGTACTACTTATACTAACTAACTTGATCGGGAGAGATGTTTTAGCAAGCTTTAAAAACGTTTTAACTTTTTAATTGAAAACTAATTAAATATTTATAACAATATAATTCAATACAGAAACTTTCTATTACAACAAAAATTAAAAAATTTAAAATTATAAAAAGTTTCTTAATATATATTTTAATAATACAGTTATCATTTTCAAGGTCAAAAAACATTTATATAAAAAACACAGACATGTATACAATTGTTACTATTCTAGATTTCAATTTTTATTACTGTTGTAAATTCATGTGTGTGCACATTTCAATTCCAGCAACCTGTTGTCGGTTATTTAAAGATAAACAAACCTTAAAATACAATAAAGAAAATATTGAATATAAATGATATACCATAACACAAATTGGTAAATTTTTACTAATAACCCTGAAAGAAACATTTGTTGCTAACTTTTTATTTCTAAATTGCAAATAAAAATTATCTAAATTGCAAAATAAAAATTTTATTAGTTCTACATTTCAATGTATTAAACTAAATTTTATTTAATAATAATAAACACGTTAAAAGTATTAATATTAGAATTTAAACTTGATACCTCATGCCTGAATACCACATGTCTAGTAGTAAGAAGCAAGTTCTATACAAATATAAACAAGCAATATATAAACTTATTTGTAACTAACATAAAAAAATTGCAATAAAAAAAAATAGTTTTTCAACTAATTTAAACTTACTGTGTGATAGAGCATGACACGTATCTAAAATAGCAAATTATAAAAGCATATAAAAACTTAAATATATAAATAATAATAATCCATATATAATCTTTGCTGTAACTAACCTAAATAAACACCCATAGAAAAAAATGCAAGTAAACATTTTACAACTGATCAAACTTACAGTGTGATATTGCATGTCACGTGCCTAAAATTATAAAAGCATATAAACAAATTATATCTAAACTTAGCTGCAACTAGTTTAAACAAATATACCCATTAAAATAAATGCAAGTAAATATTTAAATTTGATCCTCGTGCCTGAATGAACCATGTCTAAAGTAGCAAGTTTAATACAAATATAAACAAGCAATATATAAACTTAGTTGCAACTGACATAAAAAAATTGCAAGTAAAAAAAAATAAAAATAGATTTACAACTAATTTAAACTTACCGTGTGATACAGCATGACCTGTGACTAAAATAGCAAATTATAAAAGCATATACAAACTTAAATATATAAATTATAACAACCCATATATGAGCCCATGAGATGCATGGTGGTATAAGTCACTTTTTTCAATATTTTGAGTTATTTCCATTAATTGCTAGCATTTTGTTTATTCTATTACATGGCAAAGTGGTATATCTCTAATGATATTGATAATGATGCTGGAACTGTTTTTTGTTATGCTCCTCACTAAACAGTTGTTTTTGTTCACAGCCATAGTGATATTAGTCAGACTTTTCAAAACTAGATATGAGTGACTTATACCACTATGCATCTCAGGGGCTCATATAAACTTTGCTGTAACTAGCCTAAATAAATACTCGTAAAATAAATGCAAGTAAACATTTTACAACTGATGAAACTTACAGTGTGATATTGCATGTCGCATGCTTAAAATAGTCAATCATAAAAGCATATAAACAAATTAAATGTAAACTTAGCTGCAACTAGTTTAAATAATTATACCTCATGCCTGAATGAACCATGTATAAAGTAGCAAGTTCTATACAAAAATAAAAAAATTAAAACAATCCCTTTATAAACTTTGCTATAACTAGCCTAAATAAACAACCATAAAAAAAATGCAAGTAAACATTTTACAACTGATGAAACTTACAGTGTGATATTGCATGTCGCATGCTTAAAATAGTCAATCATAAAAGCATATAAACAAATTAAATGTAAACTTAGCTGCAACTAGTTTAAATAATTATACCTCATGCCTGAATGAACCATGTATAAAGTAGCAAGTTCCATACAAAAATAAAAAAATTAAAACAATCCCTTTATAAACTTTGCTATAACTAGCCTAAATAAACAACCATAAAAAAAATGCAAGTAAACATTTTACAACTGATGAAACTTACAGTGTAATTTTGCATACCACATGTCTAAAATTGCAAATTATAAAATCATATAAACTAGCTCTATGTAAACATAGCTGCAACTAACCTAAATAATGATACCCATCATTGATGGGTCTTTTGATGGCATCAAAAGAAATGTTAACATTTTTAATTTTATAACTGATTTAAATTTATACCGTAAAGTACTACATGTCACGTTTAAAATAGAGAATTACACAAGGATATATACAAGTCATGTAGTCTTAATTATAGAAATAATTGTTCAACTAACCCTTTAGTTTATCATATAAAAAAATTAGAAATATATTCAATGCTTAATATAGAAAATTTAAAATAAGTTTAACAACCTTCGAAATTACAAATAACAGAGTGTAATTTAAACTGCGTTTATCCATTTGCTTTCTTTACTAAAATTTAGTAAAAAAAGAAAATGGATAAACACAATTAAAATTGTGCTTTTTTAAAATAGCTTCACATTTAGTCGAAATGTGAAGCTATTTAAAAAATGGCAAAATAAGCTTACTGCAACAAACCTTTATCTACAATTTAAATATGGTTTAAGAAGATCGCCTTTTAAAAATTTATCATTTATAAATAAAGAACTTGACAAATACAAATCAAACAAACAAAACTTAAAAAAATAATCTACAGAGAATGCACTTCATAATTTCTTATAGAAACCCTTTTTAACAAAAACTTCAGTTGTTTTTCAACGGATTTGAATATTTAATCCTTTGAATTAACGAAATTTCGAAGAATCCGTTAATAGTTTATTTCACTCCGTTAATTTTGTGATTTTTGGTTACGAACTACTTCGTTAATTTAACGGAAAAAAGTAATCCGTTGCTTTTTCTAACGGATTGTTTTTAGAGTGTACATTATATTGTACATACAAACTTATAAAACGCAAGGTATTATATAATAGTCTATTATACCTCCTTGATTAAATTCAATTAAACGACGGCTAAAATTTAATCACACGTGAATCAAGTACATTTTTGTTAATAAAAGATTGATGGTGGTAGTGGTGGTGGGGTTTAATAAGCTTGGGTGTCTGGGAAAAATTTACAAAAAATAATCAAAGTCCCTAAGAGTAGATATAAATAAAGTCAAAAAAACTTTTTTTGTGACTTAGCGCGTTTTACAGATGGGCTCTTCATATATCAATGTGTCTCACGGTTAGCACGGGTCCTGTGATGCTAACCTAGCTGACCCAAGAACGCCACATATGGGGTGGTAGCGTATACATCAAGGTACCCTGTGGATGCAAATTTTGAAATCTTTTAATTTTTAAGAATTATTTTCTTGTAATTTAAGTAATTATTTTCTTGATTTTAGTTGTTAGTAATTAATAACATTTGTACGTATGTTTATGGATTGTTATCCAATATATATTCAGATTAAATACAAACAAGAACTCAAGGAGTTATTGTTTTTATTTAACAATTTTTGTAGTTTTTTGTATTTGTTGTTGGTTTTTTTTTTAATTATTGTTATTATTAATTATTTTTTTTTTGTATTTTTGTTATTATTCTTAATATTACTCTTAGTAACTAAGTTAGTTTGGTCAACTATTATTCTGCTTGATCTTCTACTGCAATCACTATCACAGCTTGTAGTTTCGCATAAAAAACAATCGTTGTTCATTGTGCATAAAATGTTGATCTTCCTTAGTTGAATTTAACATAAATTATATTCAAACTAAATTCCCAAGATAATTAAAGTTATGTTTATTACAATTTATTATTCAAAAAGCCTTTATAATTATCAACCAGGCCTCCATCACACATGCACAGTGTTGGAGTTGGGTGGTTGTTGTAGTTGTGGTTGTTTTACAGGTTGTAATTTCAAAAAGTGTTTTTTTAAATTAAATAGCTTTTTCACTCTAGTATTAGCTAAGTAAAAGTTAACCATCTAGTCAAAACGATCTTATTTTGTTGTTGTTTAACATTTTTTGTGTAAAAAATAATAAATTTCTTGACTGAAAGCAAACATTAAATATGAAATTCTAAAAATTCAGACAATTTCTCTGAATTTGATGTGTTTTTTTCAGTTGAAAAAAATAATTTACACTTTTCACTACAATTACAGTTGTCAAATTTATCTTTAACCATTAAACTTTGAATAAAAAATGTTGCCCATTAAATTATTGATTAATTTAATGGGCGATATTTTTTATTCAAAATCTCCGGTGTCTAAGTGATTCTAAGGTCTCCTATGATTAATCTTTTTGACTTTTTGATCATAGAGCAGACACCTAATATAGAATATGATTTCTGCTTTCTGACTGAAGTATGCAGTAGTTCTGAAGTATGCAGTAGTTGTTGAATTTTAACCCTATCAAAACTTATGGCTGTTATTTTTGACCAATGATTGCAATAGTTTTAAATCTCTACTCAGACACTGACTAAAAGATGATACCTACTGAATTTTTTATTTAATGTCATTTTTGATTTTTAACTATTTGCTTTTCCTGGATACCAAATATGAAATTAATTAACATTCGCTAAATTTGCATCTTTAGTGTGCTTGTAGTCTTATTACTCTTTTCTTGAATTCTCTATTATCTATTTTATTAGTTATTCTACCTCTATTAATAGGTTCTATTATTTACCTCTATTAATCAATAATCAGTCCTTTTATTTAATGCTGTTGACATTCTTTATTTGTTATGTATTTTGGAATCATCATTTGCTACTTTTTTTCTGCTAATTCTTTTCTTTCTTTTAAATTATTTTCCTTATTTTAACCTCTAAAATTTTAGTACATTTATATCAAGTTTTTCTTTCAAAATAGAAATGAGTTACAAACAAAAATACACTGTCAATGATGTTGAAACCAGTGAATTTGATAAGGGTGCAGTATTTAAAAGATACAAAAAGGATACAAAAGAATGCAGTCAGAATACTTTACATACAGGGGATCAAAATAGTTCTGGCTCGTCTGAAAAAATTAAAAATGTAACAGTAACAGATAAGAAGGAAAACCCTGGTGCAGTTGGAAAATCTTTTGCTGACACGTTTTCATTTTTGAAAAAGACAGATTTATATGAGCTGCCTCCACAGCCAAAACTGACTGAGTAAGTCGATTTTTTTTTCCTTCACTGGTTTTAAGTTTTTGGTTGTTTTTTTAAATTTAAAGTCCATGAAAAAACTAAAAAACTTTGTGTTTTTATGTACATTATTGACATAGTAGAGTTCATTAATTTAATTAATGTCTATTTAGTGCATAAGTTACACATATTTGTTTAATTTAAATATTTATACTATTTATAATTATATTTATAATTATATTATAATATTTAAAAAAGAAAAATATTTTTAATTAATAACATGTTTTCTAGTTATATGCTACGTTTTCAAAAATTTTCATAATCAAGACAAAAAATAATCAAGACAAATAAATTTTATTTACAATTAAAAATTTTGGTATATGAAAGTTTAAACAAAAAACATAATCAGACAAATTAATTTATTACAAATCAATAAAAGTTGAAAATAATAAAAAGTATTGAGTTATGACAAAAAGAGAAATAAGGAGCCCAAAAAAGAAAAAACAATAAAATAAACTAGATTAATAAATTTTTAATATAATGAAGTATTTAATTAAAAAGGGATTTTCTCGTAAAGTCTAAATGAAAATGTACTTTAGTTTACGAATTATTTGCATCAGTAGTTTCTTTAGTTAGCTATTACTAAAGCATGTGTAACACTGATTGCTTTAAAAAGTTCTTAACACTGATAGGTTAATGATTTCTCAACACTGATAGGTTAATGATTTCTGTAATGTTAAAGAGTGTTATAGTTTAAGCCACATGCAAAATATAACTTGTTGGGATAAATTAATGATAATTGACTTCAATAATTGTTTATTAATTGAGTTTAATTGTAATAACTGTTGATAATGTATTACTCTATGTTATTTATAATTTAATATGATTTGGATAATATAACAAAATTTTTTACTTTGACTTTCCAATTTAGAAAAGAATGCCTCAATCATTTTCTTTAAATTTAGACAACTTTTTCCAATTTTATTTATTTATAAATTTTAGTTTTGATGCAATATGTTGAGTTATTGTTTCAAAAAATATTTTTAACTGCAAAATTTTTTAACAGAAAGTTAGATTTTCGTTATTATATACATTTTATAAATTTTCATTTAAATGTATTAGCCCATTTTTGTATATATTTAGACTTAAAATTATTGTATATATTTAGACTTAAAATTATTGTATATATTTGCACTGTTATACTTTGCAATATTGAAAATTTAAAATTCAAATTAGACTTAAATTCTTAACATTGACTTTATGTTTGATAACATTTTATTTATCTCAAATTTGACAATAATTTCAATGATATTCATTCGGAATTATTATTAATTTCAAATTAGCATTCAGTTTTTTCTTATGCCTTTTCAATGTGCAAATCTAGCATTACTAACAACATATGATATTAAGTGGACCTGTGAATTACTTGTAACTATAGAGCAGTTAAATTACCAGTTGCTCAATCATAGTAGACACATGAATTGTCAGTAGTTTTGCCACTAGTGACCAGTAGTCATTCTGAGCAAGGTGAAGAAAATCACTGTTGCAGCGCAAAGCCTTTGTTTGATGAAAGTTCCAATAAGGTTCTTATTAGATTTTTGAAATATTTTTTATTAAATTTCACTAAGTTTGAATTTTAAAATATTTTATCAGAATCATGGTAATCATGTGTTGACTGCATAATATTCATATTTAAAATTTATAACTACATTTTAACCTAACCCCTAAATAAATTGGTTGTATAATACAGTAAGTTATTTACATGAAAAATTTTTTTGCACAAAATTATGAAGAAAAAACATGGTTAAATAATGCCACATGTTATGTGTGTGGGAACTCTATATTTTTCAAAAAAAATAGAGCAACTTGTGAAAATGTTTATAACTATAATTGAAATATGTTTTTGAATATTTTATAAATAACTGTATTTATTGAATATACTAAATATGAACTCAATTATATTTTACAAACAAAATTAAGACTTGGTAAAAAATAAGACTACTTCCTATGTTCTAAATTATTAGTACAGTTTAAAAGTTAATTGTATATTAATACTGATTATGTAATTAGAACCAAAATAACTAAATGTTACTGACTTAATGTAACTACTACTAATTCAAGGACTATAATTGAAAAATTTATTATAGAGATTAATAAATTCTTGTTATTATTAAGCAAATGTGTTGACTTAATTGTTACTTTATTTTCTAGTACATTAACAAGACCAGAATTAAGAAGTTTTTCTGGTCTTAATGAATAATTTACCATTATCCCAAAAGTGACGAGCCTAAAAAAAATACGTTTTTAGATGTGATTTAAATACAAATTACTTATTTAATAATAAGTTGAATAAGATAAATAAAGACTTTAGAAATCCCTAAATCTGCATGTTTCAAAAAAATAAAGTTTCTTGATTTTTTTAGGGTACATTCAGCTAAAAACAGCAATGCTATCATTGTAAATTCAAAGCAGGTTTTTAAACATTTTTACAACTAAAATATTCTTTAAAAATTTGTTATAAATTAATTTTGAATTAAATTTATCTTAAATTGATTTTGATGATATGAAGTTTTTATTACATATTTTAAATGTTTTTTTTGTTTTATTTCAAATTTAATATATATTTTTTAGCGAGGAAATCCAATTTTGAAGTTTGTACATAATATCCCATGGGAATATGGTGATATTGTAGCTGATTATGAAATTGGACAGACAGCTTGTGCTATGTTTTTAAGGTGCTAGATTTTTTAATATAATTCAATTTTTTTTTTTTTAATGTTTTCTAAAAAAAAAATACTTGGTGTTTGGTAGAGTCAGAATTAAAAGTCCAGTTTTTACAAATACAATCCTATAAAATAGTTTGAAATTTTACCATAGTAATTAATTTTAAAAAAAAACAACCAACTAACTATTAATTAATTTTAAACAAGACAACAAACAAGAAGTCATTAATAATAATAAAAAAAACAACCAATAACCAAAAAACGATTATGTAAAAGTATTTGTTACTAAAGTTTCAATGACAATTATGTCAGATATAAGCGCTTTTTCAAAATTTTTTATGAAAGCATTTTCAAAAAAAAATTTGAAAATGCTTTCAAAATAGTTTTATTGTTTACAATAAAACTATTTTATACGCTTTCATGAAATATATATATAAAGCATATATAAAATATAATATTTATATTTTATATTCGTTTTCATGAATATTTTATGTGACATTAACTATATCTATAAATTTCTTCACTTATCTAGGATTAGTTTCATTTTACTGTTGGTGAAAATTGCTTTTTCATGAATGATAAAAGTTCTTATTTTATTATTATTTTAATAAAAATATTCAATACATTATTTTAATAATTGTATAAAGAGATATAATAATTGCTGTATTTAACTATGAACATTATTTCTTTTAACTGTACTAAGGGGCAGATCATATGGAGAAAAAACATGCCATCTAAAATATCCCAGCTGAGTACCTCGGGTGAATTTCAGCTTGTGTTCATACAGAAAAAAACACCTCACTCAAGTGGGGCGTTTTAAAGGTCACATGATGTTACAAATAGCCATTCATGTCAATTTTAAAATTAAAAACTAAAAATGAAAGTCTAGTCTACTCGGGATGGTTTTCAGCTAATGTTAATGTTAATTCACTTCCCAAGGCCGAGAAGGCCACTACAGACAAGGAGGCTACTTAATTGTTGTTATAACCTTCTCTCAACTCTATGACTCTGAAACACAAACATTGATAAACTAGGCTGCTGCGCAAAGAAACAAGTTGCGTGTTCTTAAGAAGAATTTTTACCGGTGAATAATTTTGCATTTGAATGTAATGTTATGAGTTTTAAATGAGAGGCAAGACCTTGGTAGTTTTTCAGTTCTGCAGGATGATTTTTATCCATAAGAACACCTCCTTAGCTTTCTTTTTTCTTTCTTTAAATCTTTTTTATTTATTTTCTTGTTTTTGTTGCAAATTGCAATGAATGAATGAATTATAGAGAAATTTAAAATTACTAATTGCGTGTTAGCACTTTTTTTTTCTGTAATAGGAGTCTTAAAAATATATATATGTAGTAAAAATCTCTAATCTTATGTAACATTAGTAATTCTTATTGTAGTGTTTCATAAAAGGACTTCTTAGTATTAAGTAATAACAAAAATATTAACTAATTAACAATAGCAGTTTTTAAAATGATTTCAATAAGCAGAGAAATGTGAAATCATTTTTCTTTAATGCTGTTAACTTTCAAGATTGAAGTACTTACTTTATTATTATTCGAATTTGTTGTATGTAACTAAGATCGTTTCTCTCTTTCAAACTCTTTTGTTTCAGATTGTTTGCTTTTTTTTCATTCAATATTTTCATTTATTTTTCTGCCACTGTTTATTTTGTAAGGTTTAAAGCAAATTTCACACTTTGCTTCATATTTTCTTTCCAAAATCACTTTCTTTTGGCATCATTCTTTCGGCAGATAACATAGTTCGACATAAATAAATTTAAAAATTTTTTAAATTCCTTAAAAAGTATTTTAGTTATTTTTTTAGACCATAATTAATTTATTTATTATTAGTTACAATGCAAATAATAAATTTTTTAAAATCTTGCATGCTCCTACAGAAGTTAATAATATTTAAACTACAAAATATTTTAATTATCTCAGTTTTATTATTTATTTGCTTATTAAAATATATTAATAGAATACAATAAAAACAGTTTAAAAAAACAAGATTTTCAAAATAACAATATTATAAGGTAAATGCTATAGACAATATTAGAAATATAAGTAAAGTAAAAAATTACATCTCTTTTAGAAAAACTTATACTATACTCATATTTGACAAGATGTTGAACTCTCAAAAAATCTTACTCCATCATGGTCTGCAACATTTGTTCTAATTTCATGGCAAGCTGTTTTCTGACTATTTTATTATGTTTATATTGCTCCCATTTTTACTTTGCTTTTCTGTGGTTTGAAATTTCATAAATTAAATAACAATTATATATTATTTAGTAATTTAATATTAAATAATTTTTTTGACATTTCAAAAATTTTATTGAGGTTTTTAAAAGGTTTTTCAATTATGGTTTGGCTTTTATTTTATTTTAAATAATTAGATTGGTTCGGGTTTTTTGTTTCGGATTTCACCAAAAAAACGGTTTGGTTAACTATGTGACCTTAGTATATATGTAGTATGAATGCATGCTTTCATGATTGCATGCATGGATGTATGTATATATGTATGTAGGATAATGCTCAAAACAACATTTAAAAAACATGTCTTATTATGAGAAAGAGGGTATGCCCTTATTTGTGCTCTATGCAATAAAATAATTTTCATCTAAAGAAGTTAGCTTTTCAAAATATTTACAGGTGTCAAATTGGCAAGGAAGATTTTATGGATCTCTAATTAATCAAAAATTTCTTTTTAAAAGTATGTATGTGAGTAAAGTAAAAAGTGTGAGTAAAAAGTTTTTATTTCATCATCATTTCTACCAGAATCTAAAGAGTTGTTAACAAGGCCAAAAGTAGCAAGGTCAAAGCCAAGGTCAAGGCCACAAGTTACAAGGCCAAGGCCTAAAGTTACAAGGCCAAGAGTTTTAAGGACAAGGCCAAGAGTTTTAAGGGCAATGCTAAGATTAAGAGTTTCAAGGCCAAGGCCTATGCAAACATTTTTGAGACCAAAGACTTCAATTTTTGGCTTACATTAAGGCCAAGGCTAAAACAATTAAGGCCAAAGCCAAAATTTTCAGCCTTAAGGCTAGGCCAAGACCAAGGCCAAGAACTAACAACTCTGCTAAAGATTCAAGTCAGCTGCTTGGGTCATAGTGATAAAATACATATGAAACCAACAATGAAACCAACACAACACAACAAGTTTAGTGATTTCATGAGTTTATGATTATTTTTATAAACTGGTTAATTAAATAACTGATATGATTTTTAAACTTCATTCAACTTTTACAGGTTCAACTTAGGTTGACTACATAATGTTCATTTTGCTTCAACTTAGGTTGACTACATATTGTGGTCTGCAAAATGAAGTTTAAAAATTAGACCACATTATGTAGTCAACTCTTGTCTTCTATATAACAACATTCTGTAAAGCAAAATATATATTATTTTTGAAACAAAATGTTTTGGAAATTTTGTTCTGCTTCCATGGCCTTTAGATGAGGTAAATAAACTACCTCATGAAATTTTTTCTTCTTTTGAACCAGAAGAGTCAAAAACTAAGAATCTTGTTTTTTAATCTGTTGTTTTTTTATACAATTTTTGTGTTTTAGTTTAATTACAAATTAACTTACTGAACCAATAAAGTTGTAACTAAATGCATAACATATTTTTCAAAATTTTCAAAAGATTCAAAATTTGAAAATTTTTTCATATTTGAGATCCTTTTAAGAATAATTTAGGGCTATTTATCTTTTAACCTTGCATAAACTTTTATATATATATATATATAAATATATATATATTTTTATATATATATATATTTATATATATATATATATATTTATATATATATATATACATCCCGTAGATGTTGTCCGAAAGTTTTTTCCATATTTTGTTGACAAAAAGTAAAAATTAAAATGCAAGACCAGAATTATTTTTTTTTATTAATTGATAGACTGCCTGCCCCAACCAAACCCTCAGTCGATGTAGCAACACTCCCTTGCGGGTCAGGCTAAAAGATAGTAGATGTAGCAGCACTCCCTTGCGGGTCAGGCTATTTGTCAGTCGATGTAGCAGCACTCCCTTGCGAGTCAGGCTATTTGTAGCAGCACTCCCTTGCGAGTCAGGCTATAAGATAGTCGATGTAGCAACACTCCGCGCATGATTTACAGTAAAAAAAAATAAAAATAAAAACATTTTATTAAAAAAAATAAAAATAAAAACATTTTTTATATTGTTAAAAACATTCAGAATGTTTTTAAAACATTCTAGTCAATTAAATTTACGTTTTTGTGGTTTTTTTTAAAAACGATTTATTTGTAATTAAATTAATGGTTTTTACTTTCGTCCAACACGCAAATGTTGGACGAAAGTCAAAAGTAATTAAAAGTGACATATGTGTTGGCGTAAGAATCACTTTTTTCCTTCCGCTCTTCCCAAAGACAACAAACTATAGATCTATATATATATATATAAATATATATATATATATATATATATATATATATATATATATATATATATATATATATATATATAAATATATATATTTATATATATATATATATATTTATATATTTATATATTATATATATATATATATATTTATATATATATATATATATATAAATATATATATATATATATATATATATATATATATATATATATATATATATATATATATACAGAGCTCGAAGTGGAGAAAAAATAGTAATGGGATGGTATTTGGTAAATTAAAAATACCATCCTGCCTAATCATTGTTGTATATAGAGATTTATAAAAAGGTGACAGGATGGCATCCCGCTGCATCCGCGAGAGAGAGAGGCCTATAATAAAAAATGCTTAATGCAATATTTGACGCCATAAAATTCTCTTTATTTTTTTATTTTTTAAAGACTTTTTTAAATTACTGCAACTGTATTAAATACTGCAAAACCAGTTAAATGTTATCTAACAGCTTTTTTATTATTACTATAATGGAATTTTATTTTTTTTAATATTAAAAATTAAATTCAGTATTGCATTTTTAAAAATTTTGATATTAAAAGTGTCTTTCTTTTCTCAACATTTGCTTAAATGAATTAAAATATGTAAAATTTTTGAATTTTTAAAATGATTATTTCTTAAATTTCTGAATGCGGCTTTGCAACTGCCAATGATTTATTATTTTAAAAAAATTAGCAAGTAACAATTAGAAAAATTATGTTAATTTATTTACTTTAGTTATTAAAAGTTGATTAGTTTATTATTTTATTATTAAAATTATATCGCTGTATATATTGTTTATTAAAAAATATTCGCTGCGATTTAACTTGCATTATAAAAAAAAAGGTTTTAACTTACGCTTTGTGCAATTTTTTGATGCAGCTGTTTATTTAAAATTTAATTTTGAGTAAAAAAAAAAATGTTTAGAAAGGAGAACATAAAAAAAAAAAAATATTGCAATAAAAATGAGCTAATTTTGTTTTAAGAACAAATAAAATTTCAATATTGAAAAATATTTTAAAATAAATTTGAGAGTTAAGTTAAACACAAGCATTACCTTTAATTTTAGTAAACTTAAATATATTTTTTAGATCAAAATTAAATTATATATTTTTAAAATCTAAATTAAAATATATAGAGTAAAATGGGGTCAAATGGAATAGTTAAGTATTTTAGTAATTTATTTTTTACAGAAAAATAAATAACTAAAATCTTTATTTGATTAAAAAAAAATTTATTCCATTATACACTGACATTTGGGGAGAATGGAATATGCAAATATATGTGTAATTACACTTTAAAAAAAAATTAAAAAAGATTAAAAAAAAACACTTTATTAAAAAAACAAAAAGCAATCAATAAAGAACAAATAAAATAAACTTTTTTATTTTTGTGATGATGTTGAGTCCTTTAGAAGTTGAGTTTTCAGTTGTGCGGCACTTTTTGGAAATTTTATTTGTTCTTATTTGGTGCAATAAAACTCAGCACCTGTTACGTATTGCTTTAATATGCATGTTTAACATAGCCAAACCTTGCAATTTGAATTTTTACACTGATGCCATTCTATATTTTTACTTGACGAATCTTTGCCACTTGAGCTTGATCACTTGAGACTTTGTTAATTAAAAAAAAACGCATTTAACAAGAGTGTAACTAGTGTATTTTATTCATCCATTTAATTTCCATAGAATCATTTAATAAAAGCAGTCAGCTAAAGTCATTCATTTAAATTCTGAAAAATTTCATTAAAAAATTTTTTTTAATAAAAAAAAATTACAGTTGGAGATTTATTGATCACTTGAGATTTAATAAAAAAAAAAAGCCGCATTTAAGAAGTGAGCTGTTGCTTCACTTATTGTTAGCGTATTTCATTCAACCCCACAATTCTCATTTTCTGTTTTTTACACATAACTTTTTTTCCTAAATAGAAAATTTAATTTTGAAAAAAGATTCTTGATCAGTGTAAAAAGTTGTACCAGAAAACTTTTTAAGTTCAATGATATCAGTAATAAAAAAAATCTTTTTAGGCATATGAAAACTTAAAAATTTATAACAAATTTTTTTTGATCAAAAATAAAATTGGATATCATCTTACTCAGAAAAGTACATGATTTAAAAATATTTGCAAAACAATTATCGAATAATTAATTAAGAGCAAAAGAATAAATATTGTCATAATTATTTCATTCTATTTTCTATTTCATTTTACCCTGTTTTACTCTTCTTCTTTTTATCAGAATAAAATTATATATTTTTATTAAATTAGTTTTAATTTAAATCATATACTTTTTATCATAATTAAATTATGTTTTTATGATCTTTGCTTCAAGCTTAAAAAATTAATCATTACAATAAAATAAAAACAAAATGAAAATAAACTTTTAATTTTATTTTCATTAGTAAATAGCGCTTATATCAAACATAATTGTCATTCAAACTTTTCTAACAAATATTTTTACATAAACGTCTTTTAAAAGTTAATGTGACTTTTTTTGACATAAATTAATATTTAGTAGGATATCCTTTTAAGTCAATAACTGCTTGACAACAACGGTCCATTGATGAGATCAATTTTTGGCATTGTTCAGGCATAATGGGGTACAAGCAGCATTTATTTCGATCCAAAATTAGTCTAAATTTGTAGCAGATGATCAATTTATATTTCTGTCAACTTCCTTCGCAAATTTTTTATCAGATTTAGGTCTGGTGACTGTGCGGGCCGCTCCAAAACATCAATCTTGTTAGCGTTTAACTACATTTTAACACTTTTGGTAGTGTGCTTGGAGTCATTGTTTTGTTGGAATTTTCAAACCAAAGTAAGATTTTCCTAGTCATATGGCAACATGACGTTTTTTAGTATTTCTTTGTACAAGTGTTGATCCATTGTCCCTTGAATTCTATGCAACGGGCCCACACCAAATCATGAAAAACTGCCCTAAACAATTGCCCTGCCACCACTATGTTTTACAGTCTTTAGAGTATACAAAGGGCTGAGTTCTTGATTTTGGGGATGACAAACATATTGTTTTCCGTCGAATCAAAAGCAATTAAACTTAGACTTGTCAGTCCATAGCACATTTTTCATATATATAGATTGTTGTATTTGGGAGTACGGAAGGAAAAAAATGATTCTTATGCCAACAAATACACTTTTGATTACTTTTGACTTTCGTCCGATATTTGTATGTTGTCAGAAAGTAAAAACCATTAATTTAATTACAAAACAAATTAATCCTTTTAAAAAAAACCCGCAAAAACGCAAATTTAATTGACCAGAATGCTTTTAAAAACATGCTGAATGTTTTTAATAATATAAACAGTGTTTTTATTTTTATTTTTTTTAATAAAATGTTTTTATTTTTATTTTTTTTAATGTAAATTATGCATGGAGTGTTGCTACATCGACTATCTTATAGCCTGACTTGCAACAAAGTGCTGCTACATTGGTTGACAAATAGCCTGACTCGCAACGGAGTTTTGCTACATCGACTATCTTATAGCCTGACTCGCAAGGGAGTGCTGTTACATTGACTGAGGGTTTGGTTGGGGCAGGCAGTCTATCAAGTAGCAAAAAAAAATTCCAGTCTTGCATTTTAATTTTTACTTTTTGTCAACAAAACTTTCTGCCAACCAGTTAGGAGTTTTATATATATATATATATATATATATATATATATATATATATATATATATATATATATATATATATATATATATATATATATATATATATATATATGTATATATATATATATATATATATATATATATATATATATATATATATATATATATATATATATATTTTGAAATTGATATTTTTTTTTATAATTGAAAAAAATGTTTTTATTGTTGCAGCTTGAGATATCATAGTCTGAACCCAGACTACATTCATGAAAGATTACAGTTGCTTGGTAACAGATATACGCTACGAATCTTGCTTGTTCTGGTTGATATAGTATGTTAAATCTGATAAAGTAGAGTGCAAAAGTTTGGTAACAATTTTTTTGTTTGTTTTTTATTTAAGTTTTTGGTACGCAACATTTTTTTTTCTTTTTTGGGTTAAGTTAAAAGTTTTACTGAAGTCTGTCTGCATTATAGCAAAAATTTCATACTAAAAAAACTCTGAAATAAATATATGTTTAATATATTTTTAACAAAATATGAATGTACGTATTGTTTTAATTGTAAAGGTTTG
Organism: Hydra vulgaris; assembly: GCF_038396675.1. NCBI lineage: Eukaryota > Metazoa > Cnidaria > Hydrozoa > Anthoathecata > Hydridae > Hydra > Hydra vulgaris. The sequence continues at coordinate 49,562,371 of NC_088927.1, read as the reverse complement.
TAAAAATTTAAATCTAAATTAGGATCTTAAATTATTTCTAAACATTTTACATTTACAAATTTTATTTAAATTATTTTAAAACAAATATTTTAATTATTTTTTTTGCAGGAAATATTTTATGTAAGCAGACATCTTTCAAGCAACTCTTGTAAAACTTTTAATCTAAAAATCTTTTTGCGTAAAAAAAACTAAAAAAACAAATCATTTTGTTTCTAAACTTTTACACTTTTTATAATTAATTCCTATAATTTTAGTTTTAACAATTGTTTAAACTAGATAAGTAATAATAAATATTTCCAACAATCCTTAAAATGTTCACAATTCACAATTATTTATAAGTAATTGTTCTAATTGTTTTACATTATTTGTTTTAAAATTTCAAGCCTTTCCTTATTCCCAGGTCTCTCATAAAGTTTTATATTTTATCAATCTTCAATTATTATAGGAAAAAACTAATGCAAGTTTGAAGAAACTTGCTAAGATATCATTATTAGCTAATTGTACTTTGATTCTTGCATGGAGGTATGACCATTTTCATTTAGGTTCAGAGGTAAAGGTTTTTGATTTTATTTAAAATTTATAATAATTTTTATCACATTTACATTACAATATTTTACTGTTTATTTTCTTATTGTCTATGCTTTGATTCTAATCTATGGTTTGTTTAGTAATTCAAGTACAGGATAAATGAAATGCCTGCTGTTTGGCATTTCGGGTCCTCTTGCAATTAGAGTAAAGTATTTTAATGTATAAAAAAGGTTGTGATTAACCTTGTGCAAGAAAGTATCTAGGAATTCTAGTTGGTTGTCACCTTGATATAAATTATTGTATGAATATGATATGTATCATATACATACAAGTTTATATCATGTACATATGTATCATGTGCATATGTATTATATACATACCTTTAAACATATATATATATATATATATATATATATATATATATATATATATATATATATATATATATATATATATATATATATATATATATATATATATATATAAAAGTATATAATTATACAGATATCTATAAGTATAAATAGATCATATAACAATATAACACAGCTCATATAACAATATAACACAGCTCATAAAGCATGTACACAAAATAAATGTGAAAGTAGAAAAACAACTAAAAAAAAGTACTCCTCAATTTTTATTTCAAACCAAGTAATAATTTTATTACAATAATATAGGATCAAACATTAAAAAAAATAAATTATTCCTGTGGGAATCTAATAAAATTTCAAGCTTTTGCTTTAGTGGTACCTATAAGCTTGCGCACAGAATAAGAATCAAACCTATTTGATGCTTTTTCAAATGATATTTTAATATCTTTAATGTTTCTGCAAAGCTTTTTTGTTTTTTTCATTTTTCTTTTAATAATATCCCAGTACTTTTCAATAACTCTCGATTCTGGGCAGTTTGGAGGATTTTCTGTTTTAGGCACAAATTTCACATTATTCTTTTTATACCATTCCATAGCTAGTTTACAATAATGAATTGAAGCTAAATCAGGCCAGAACACAGGTCTGTTATTGTGTGATTTAATGAGAGGTAAAAGGCGTTTTTGTAAACATTCTTTAACACATATTTGACCAGGTGCTGATTTTTTGCCACAACTGCAAATAGCTTGCCAAAACAAAGCTTTTTTAGCGAACTTGTCATGTTTTGTGTATTTAAATTTCTTATCTGCTTTTCCTCTATATTTGGCAATACAATAAACAGCACCATGAATTTGTTGATGATCGTACTTGATATAAGTTTCATCGTCTTCAATCATGCAGAATTGTCATCATGTCATACAACTTTCTGCTGCGGGTTCTTGCACTTTTTTGTTGAGTTTCAAAACGGTTGGGTACTTTTTGCGCTTTAAAAGAATGAAAACCATGTTTGTTTCTAACTTTTGCAACAAAACTATGAGAAAATCCATATATTTTTGTACATTCCCTTAGTGAAAGGCTTGGGTTATTCTTAAAACTGTTAACCAGTTTTCTAACTAGTTTTATATCTATAAAACTTTCCTTTCTTCCACCACCATATTTGCGTTTGATCGACTTTGTTTGAGAAAAATGTTGAATAACACGACTAACGGTGTATGGATGTATTTGCAACGATTTTGCTATCAAATTGTAGCTACTATTAGGATTTTGTAAATATTTGTGCATAATTTTTTCTCTTACCTCTTCTTCTTTTGTCATTTTTAAAACTTATTTCAAGTTAAATCAAAAAACTAACATATTTTTTTGAAACCACTACACGTTGTAAACAAAATGCAAAACAATTAAAAAGATTTTAATACAACCACTAAAAAAAATGACGTGCATATTCTTTCACATTTATTTCGTGTACATGCTTTATAACAATATAACACAGCTCATATAACAGAGCACCTCAAAAATAAAAGTGAAACTGACTTAACATAAAATCATTGTATTTGAAAACAATTGAAAACTATTTTAAAGCATTTCAATATATAATTAAGTTTTAGCATTGATTACTTAAATTATGCTTTTTTTGATCTTAACAAAAGCAAAGAAAATAAATAAGTAAAGCTTATATATATGCTGAGTCAGCATAAAATTTATTGCTAACTTATTTATGACAAAGTTAGCTATATCTTAATTTTATGTTGTAAAAAGATATTGTTAAAGTCTTTTTGAGGGCAATAATAAATTTATACTTAATTCATTTTTTTGTAACTGGGGAGAGCTTTTTTTTATAAAACTTTATTATTTTTTTCAATAATTTTTTCTAACTCAGTTTCTGAAATTTTATATATTCGACCATTTGTTGTAGATGGCAGATCGATGGTACAAAAAAATATGATTTGATGGGACCCAACACATATCTTCCCGTGTGGGCTGAAAAAACTTGGACTGGGACCATGTGGATGCATAAATTGAATTTTGTAATCTCTTTCTCTTTCATCTTTTTTGGTTATAATTCCAATCCAACAAAAATTGTCATAATTGCAAGCTACATAGTCCATATGATTATAAGTAACCTGCTGCACAACCAGCTCATTTCGTATTTGCACAAGGTTAAATGTCTGAAAATCAGTTTGTTGACTCAACCTCTTAAAATAAATTGTACATTAATTAATTGGTATAAAATGGTGGAAGCATCTTGTTCATGGCGAGGTTCTTCCCAAAGTAAACCTTGGTTGTAATGATGATCGAACTTCATTTATTTCTGTTTTATAAACCAAAATGAATTAAATGTTTTTTATATTGGTGACACAAAATTCAAACATCTTATCTACATCTAAAATCTGTCCAGTCATTGTCCTTTTTAAACTGGCTTGTACAGTTAGTCTTTTTACTGTGCCCCCAATACCATCACAAGCAGATTTACCATGGCTCGTGGCAAAAAAAATCCATTCAGCATCAATATCAAAGTCTTTTTTGTGATGACAAAGATTAATAAAGTTCTTAAAGTTTTTATACTGTGCTGCACATCCATCAGTGAAGTATTTAATATTACTAATTTATTAAATGTTTGCTTTAATGTAATTGATAATGAGCTGTTGTATTTTATATACAAAGAATACTTTTCTCAACGCCATCAGAAAAAAGCAAAATGACTTAGACATCAGTTTAATATTTGATTTTTAGTATATAATAATAGGATGAAGTGTACATTTTGGTTTATTCCAGTGGTAACTTTGCACCTCATCCTGAACAATAAATTAAAAGTTCTCTGCAAAGTCACCCTATATTATACACTCATTAGATTTAAAAACTCTTTACCGTCTTTAAGGTACTTGGCCTGACTTTTAGCTATAAATGAATGAGATGTAAGTTTATCTATTTTATTGCATATAAGGTCAATAACATCTTCAATATTGATTTTTTATTTGATCAGTGTAGTTCTATCTGTACCTTGCCATTGGTTAATTGTTATTTCTTTATCACTGTTGTCAAATTTTCCTGTTAAGAATTCTTTCAAAGCAGTAATACCAGGACATAGTAGACATTGATGTAACATGCACTCTGGATTATCCCGATAGCAAACAATCATTACCATTAAATCTTTATAGTCTTTGTCAATTTTAAGAGCATCAGTTAACAACTTAACATTCTGATGATAGATACAGACACAAACACTGTGAGTCCCAAACAAGTTTGTGGTTACACAATCTTGGGTGAAGGCTGCAAAACTTTAAAAATCGAACATTTAAATTAGAGTGTTCAGATTTGAATGCTACATGAAGTTCTTTTAAATTAATCAATATTAGTCTTTTTTAAATGTGTTGCCTGTACCCTATACTGACAAAAAAAATTTATCCAGGCATCATTAGTGTATACTCGTCACTTTGATAAAAGCTATGAACTAGATCAATGGTTTTATGGGAAAGCGACTTTCCTTTTTTTGATACATGGTTTATACAAAATTCCATGTTTTTTTTTAGCTTTTCTAGCCTCTCGTATAAGGTAAGTAGATACATTAAAAAATTCTGCAGATTTTGGGAGTAACCATGATTCTGGAGTTAATGTTAATATCTGTATTTTTGCAGAGTATGGTGTCACATTTTTAGCTTATCTTTTAATTCATTTAAAAGTGAGTTTAGATTGTCAATTTAATGGTGATCAACTGAAGAAATTAGTGGTTTACGAGATGGTGTCAATCTAATCAAAGGATCAATATTATAAACTTCATTTATTTTATTTGTTGTTGCTTCAGTTATTTGATCAAATTTTCTTTTGGCAGCAGTAGTTGGCGTTGGTGTTCTGGCACTGATTTAAGCCTAATAGGTGACACACCTATAGATTGAAGACTATCAATCTATAGGTGTGTCACCTATAGATTGATAGTCTTCAATCATTATTAAGAGCTGAATGTTGTTCATGTTCAGAATCGACCCTGCTAAAGCATTGATCATTTGATTCTAATTTTCTATTTATACTCTGTACCCTTTTGTAACAACTACTGCATAATTTCCACCCAGTTACAACATTAATATCTTGTGTTTTATGAGTTATTGCTATTGATAGCGATATCTTCACATTTCCTGTAAAAAAAAAAAAGAAACAATCATTTCTAAAAACTAATATCAACTAAGCATCATTGTAAAATCATATAAGTGTATTTATTAATTTATAAAACAAATAAATTTTAAATTTATAAAAATATTTAAATTTTCTTCTTAAAAAGGAATTTTGTTGTCTTATTATTATTTTAGTTATCATTTCAATCATTCTTATCATGAAAATAATATTAAAGTTGCCTTTAAAGTTACACTTTTCTTTTGATTTCCATGTTTTTTAAATAGATTACAGCGTTTCTGAATTTTTCTTTCAAACGAAACTCCAAAGCGTTCTCTATGATAATAGCAAACTGTTGTAAACAATTTTCCACAACCAAATAAAGCAGCTCTCCATAATAACTTGTGTTTTTCATCACTTGAAAATGTTGATAGGTCTAAAAGACCTTGTCTTTTTGTTAAACCTTGCTTGTGACAGTCAACATTACATTCTAATCCAATAGAACACTTTTCCATATTTTCCATATTAGAACTTTTCCATATTTTCCAACTTTTAATTTTATTCAAAAAATCTAGTTTTAAAATATTTTACAAAATAAATTTTTAGAAATACCATTAATATTATTTAGTTTATGGTAATTTATTTATACATTTTATTATAATATACATATAATTGGATGTGCCATATTATATGACTTCCTCTTATACATGATTAAATGGTAATTAATTTTTATTTTATTTACAGTATAGATATAGCAATCATTTAACATTTATTAATTAGTTAAGTAAATATAAAAATTCTGCAAAGTAACAGGAAACTAATATTTACAACATGAAATCAGAAGCAACAATATAATAATGAGGAAATAAAAGGTTTTATTTATAGAAGAAAAAAAAATGTTTTTTATAAATATAGCATTTTTAAAAAAATGTATTTTATAAATGCATTTGGATTACAGCCTAGCAAAGTTTCTATACTTAAAAAAATGTTGGTCTTTTACAAAAAAATTAGCTTCAATAAATAAAAATAATATTACTAGTTATTGCTCCATAAGGCCTCCAAAAAGCTTAGAAGAAAAATTTTTAACAAAACAAAATTTTCAATTTTGGAAAAATATTTAATTCAGAAAATATAATTTTTTTTTTTTGGGGGGGGGGGGGTCCGGAAAAGCGATATCCCTCCCTCTCCTCCTCCTTCCTTCACCCAATTTTTTGAGCCTAGGTTCAAAAAAAATATAAACAAATTATAAATTTATTATTTCCCTCACGAAGACTTTAACAATATCTTTTTACAACATAAAGTTAAGATATAGCTAACTTTGTCATAAATAAGTTAGCAATAGATTTTATGCTGACTCAGCATATATTTTTTTATTTTTTATTTTTTTGTTATTCATCTCCTCAAGGCCAAGAAGGCCACTACAGATGAGGAGGCTACTTAATAGAGGTTATAACCCTCTCTCAACTCTATAACTCCGAAACACGAACCTTGACAAACAAGGCCGCTGTGCGGAGAAACAAGTTGAGCGCAGTACTACCAGGGACGTGGTGGGGATTAAACTTGGAACCTCTCGCTTATAAAGCGAGCGCTTTACCACAACACCACTACCGCATATAAAATTCCGTATATGTATATAAGCTTTACTTAAAAAGCTACATTAAGACAAGTGAAAAAATGCAGTAATATATTTTTTATTAATAGAAATGTTTGATACCTATATTGTAAGTTATAACAATGTCTCAAAAAAAATTATCAAGGTGACATCACCATTTTGACCATTTAAATACCCCAAAATATATGCCTTTATTATCTAATTTACATGTAATTATTGTGGTCAAAAAGATTTTCAATTTGTATCCGCCATGTGGAAGATTGTCTATGCACAAAATTTCAGGATGATACCTCATTTGGTTCATAAAATATTGCCAGCGTAAATAAGAAAATTGAATCCTGAATATCTCAAGAACCGTAAGGGGTTGGAGGTTCCAAATTTCAGATTTTCTTGATTTTTATAAACCCTATAACATATTAAAAAAATGAGCAAAATCTAAAACATGGGGTGACATGAGCCTGCTGATTTGACATGGAATTGCCCTTTTGGAAAAAAAACAACGTGAAAACCTTTCTAAGCTGAAATTATAACTATGAGATGACATTAGTATTTTTTCAATACACGAATTTGTGAATTTGTTATAATTTATTTTAATACTTTTTATTTGAATTTGTTATAATTTGTTATTATATAATAATGGAAAGTTTTAATAATAAAGATTGTTCTATTTTACCATTTTGAAATTCTTTATATTTTATTGCTTTTTTACTTCGTTTTTTTGCTGCAAAATAGCAATAACTATCTTTTTATGTCTGTTTTTTTTTATGTTAACATTGTTGTGCATTTTTTTAAATTGCAGTTTTAAATTAGTTTTTTTCTGTTATTTACAAGATTCTTAATCAGTATAAATTGGTATAAAGTTTTTTATAATCATTAGTCACATTAATCAGGGGGAAGAATTTTAAAAAGTAATGAAGGGAAAGGGATATAAAAAGTAATGAGGGGGAAGGGGTATAAAATTTAAGTTAGCGTTATACAAAGTATGTAATCTATATTGAAATCCTAAAATCTTCAAAGTAGTTGCAGCTTCAAAATTTTATGCGACAAGTTACAACTTTAATTTCCAAAAAAAATTTCCAACTTGATTGAAAAAAAAATTAGATTTGAAGTTGGAACTATAACTTTTTAGTTTGGAGTCCTGGAATGCTTTGCTGTCATTACGCATAATGACTTAAGGCTTAATGACTAAAAATTCTGTATCATAAATCTCCTCGTTTTTTTCTTTTAACATATATGGCGCTATTGTAAAACACTAATTTTATGACTTTCAAAACCAAAGTTGATTTTGGGACTTCTCATCTTCAGTTATCTTACAAAAAATTTTCATTTTATTACATTTTTGTTAATTTGAATATTAGAAATAATATTTTTAGTAATGAAGAAGCAGGTCGCTATTTGGAGACATTCAAGACTTATGAAAACAAACCACCTGATATTCTGCAAGAGAGAATTGATCAAGACTACGTGTCCAAGGTATATTTATTATAATAAACATTTTGATCTGTATTTTAAAGATAAGGTCAATATGGATTCTGTTGTCACAACTTTTAAATAGGAGTGTGCTGTGCAAAAAGTTATTTTTTTATATTTATCTCAATTAAAAAATACAGACAATGTAATAAAATTAATAACTGTGCAAAATAAAGTCTATCAAGAATTAGTATGTATCAGTGAGAAGGTTGCCATTCATTAATATAGGAATGTCGACACTACTGCAATAGTTGTTTGCAGTAAATAACTGTGTTTTGTTAGAGTTAAAATTTATAAGTCACTTTGAGCCTCAATCTGGTACAGAAGTGAGATCAGATTCAAGATCGACTGCAGTACAAAAGTATAAAGTTGAGTCATCAACAAAAAGAGCTACTTTAGATGTAAAGTTGTTTGGAAGATTTTTAATGTAGATAAAAAACACCCCAGAAATGACTGGAAATAAAGAAGAATTTTGGCCTTCAAGGATGGCTTTAATAAAGCGGTTTGAAAGAAATGATTTGATAATCTCAAAAACTTTTCCAGATGCATTGTATGAAACAAGCTTAAGAAGACCAGCAAGCCAAACTTTGTCAAAAGCCTTAAATATGTCAAGAGCAATAGCCCTAGCCTCTCCGCCACCATCTAATGCACAATTAAATCCCAAAGTCACAGCAGTTACCAAGTCAGCCATAGAGCGAGTTGATGGAAAACCCAATTGTCTGACAGTAAGTTATTTGACTCAAGGTGGGATGAGAAAATTTTGTTAATCAAATACTCAAAAACCTTGCTAATAACAAAAAGAAAACTGATCAGATGATAATTGAAGGGGTCAGAATGTTCACTGGAGTTTCGGAAAATTAGAACAACAGATGCCATTTTCCAGCAGGCAGGAAAAAAAGATTCAGTCAAGCACTTATTAAATATTTTAGAAAGAATTGAAGAGAATTCTAGAGAACACTTTTTAAAACTATAACAGGATTGTTGTCTGGACCACAAGCCGTAGAAGAGTTTTATCAATGGAAACTGGAGTGATTTGAATGTCTAGCAATGGGTTAACCTGTTTAATTGGAATGGAAGGAAGAGAGTGGCTATAAGATTCAAGAGTAAAATTAAAAGAAAAGTTCTTTGCAGATAGTTCTGCTTTATCCTTGGGAAACTTAATAAGATCAGTCCCATGAATGAAAGATGGAATGTTAAACCTACCCTTGTTAATAATGCTGTTGAAGATCTTCCAAAAGAGCCTAACTTCTGAGATTTAGTTTTTACTTTATTAAGATTTAGATTTTTTTTTTTTTACGCCTTCTGAGATTAGATGCAAGATTTAGTGAACTGAGAATAATGGAGCTTAGCATCAGATAGCACTTTTTTACATTGATTTCTTGCAGTAGTAAGTAGTCGTTTGTTCTCAAAAGAGTTGTTTTTTTGAAAAAGATAAAAAAAATGATTACGATTAGATATTGCAGCTGCACAAAAGTGTGAAAACCATGGAGTAGAATGAGGCTTGACTTGGAACTGACAAGAAGGAAAAAAAGCTATCATTCCTGCATGAATCCAGGAGGTTATGTAGGAGGCACCTTTATCATCTGAGAGAGAAAAGATATCACCCCAAGGATCGTCACGAAGAAAATCATGAAAAGAATCCTAATCAGCTTTAGATTTGCTGTAAGTAGTGTAATGATATGATGAGTCTGAAAAAGAAGTACAATATGAAAGATTTATAGAGATGGTCACCTAAGGGAGAAAAAGGAGAAACTGAACAAAAGCTAAGATCAGAGACAAGACATAAATCAAAGAGTGAAGGTTAGGGTTGTCAGGAAAACGAGTCACTTTTCTGAGTAAAAGATTGAGAAAGGCTCTTTATGTGGCCTCGGCAATGCGCTCCAAAAGTATTAACAGGTACACTATCTGTGCGCAACATGGCACTGTTAATACTATGATATTAGTATTATCAAAAAGTTCGTATAATTTGTGTTTTAATATTCTTGCCAATAAAATTTTTATAGATATTCTTAACATTAACTTATGTATATATATGCTTAATATAATGAATATTTTTAATTTTAGATCATTTAAATTATTAAAGCTATAATGCAAATTGACAAAGTTGGTATTAGATAGTTAATTGAGACTTGTTGTCATAATCAGAAGTCTGATGCTCACAAATTCATAACTACTGCTTGGAGTGAGGATGAAACTTCCATTCAAACAGTATACAAGTACTACCAAAAGTATTCTACATCAAACATAAGTGATTATAGTCAGTTTTCAGATGAATCAAGGTCAAGTAAACCCAGTACCTCAACAACTATGGACAACATTGAGATCATTCAACAACTGCTTGATAAAGACAAATTTTTAACAATAGAGCAAATTTGTGATGTTGTAAACATTTCTTTTGGCTCAGTTTATTCAATAATCACCAAAAAATTGATAAAAAGATCTATTTGTTCACAATGGATCTAGTAAACGACCGGGGCTATGGCCGGGGTTAGGTTTGATAACACATAGCCATGACCAGGGCCAGGTTTATGATCAGGGCTGCATTAATATTGATAGATCCTATAAAAATATCTTTAATTAAAATTTATGATATGAATTTTATTTAAAAACAATATTTTATAGGATCTATCAATTTTAATGCAGCCTCGGCCGGGTTTACGACAGGGGTTGCATTTATATTGATAGATCCTATAAAAGTATTGTTTCTAATTATAACTCATATCATAAATTTCAATTAAAAATAACATTTTTATAGGATCTATCAATATTAATGCAGCACTGATCATAAACTCATCCCCGGTCGCGTCTATGTGATATCAAACCAGGCCCTGGCCATAGTCGTTTACTAATGGATCCCATATGGCCTCACCCCAGCAAATCAACAAAATCAGGTTAAACTTGTGCATAAATTTCTGACCATCCTACGAGATGAGTTAAATGTTGAACGACGTCTAATTGTTGTGGATGAGAAGTGGGTTTACCACAGATCAATCAGGTGCAAAAGTAGCAATTGCGCTTGAATTCCAAAGGGTGAAGAAGCTCCGAAATGTGTCAGGAGATCCCAATTTGATGCAAAATGTATGGTGATTTGCGCTATCTCATTCAATGGCTAGGCCTATGTTGAGGTACTTCCAAATGGACAATCGGTCAATTCAGAAGTGTACATGCTTTTCTTATTGAATATGCATTCTAATTTTGTCAACAAAGGCTCGAAAAGAGTAACATGGAACACAATGCTTCTTCAGCACAATAATACCAGGTCACATGTGTCTGCTGCAGTCAGAGACTTTCTTTCTAAGAAAAAAGTCACCTGTGTCATTCAACCTCCATATAGCCCTGACTTTAACACTCGGACAACTTGTTAGACAGACATGCTTACTCTTTATTTGAATTTTATCGCAAGGATTTGCGATAGTGGTGTAGTGGTAAGAGCGCTCGCTTTGTAAGCGAGAGGTTCGGAGTTCGACTCCCACCACGTCCCTGGAAGTACCGCGCTCAACTTAGTTTCTCCGCGCAGCGGCATTGCTCGGCAAGGTTTGTGTTTCGGAGTTAAAGAGTAGAGAGAGGGTTGCACCACGAATAACAACTAAAAAATAAAAAACACAAAAAAAAATGAGTAGCCTCCTCGACTGTAGTGGCCCCCTCGGGCCTTGGGGAGGTGAATAATCTAAAAAAAAAAAAAAAAAAATTTGGATTTTCAGACAAAGGAAGAGGTTCAAAAAGCCACGGAGACAAACTTAAGGTCACATTCACATGATCATATGCAACGGCAACTGGAAAAACTGTAAACAGATTTAATGAGATTATTTTGAAGCAAGGTGCCTACTTATGATCCTTTACTTATGATCCACTTTTAATTTAATTGTTCTACGCTTATTCTTTGTTATAAAAAAAATTGATTATATGAAATTTTGATTGACCCTAGCATTTTGCAGCTGATGGAATCAGCATTTTTGAGAGCTAACATAGAATTCAAAAACCTTACTACCAGCCGGGCTTAGAACCATTGAACTGAGTTTTAGAGCTGTACCCTCGATAGGAGATAACAGGATGAGTTGCATAGCCACTATCAAAACAAAAACCTATGAGAAAAGTCAAGAAGAATTAATATAAAAATTAAAAAGTATAAAAATGCTTTTAAGTTTAAAAATTTTTGAAAAATAATTGCACATTTCTGGTGAGGGTGCCAAATAACTTCTGCACTACTCTTATTTTCATTTTCTTGCTTATGGTTGACCATGCCTTTAACAAAATCTGTACTGAATTAATAGTCTTGGCTGTTTTACGCAAATATTTTTTGACATATCCCTAATATTTTTTGATGGGTCAGAATTGTAGACAATTAGGTGGATTAAGCTTTTTTGGTACAAAATTAATCTTTTCATTTATATCACTCCATAGTTTTATTAGCATAGTGGTATAAAGCCAAAACAAACTTGGTCTTGTGTGCAATCTAATGAGTGTCAAAAGTTTAAAGACACTCTTAAGTTTCTGATGCCAAGTTCAATGACGTTGCAAAAGTTTTACTCATTTTTCTGCAACTACAAATTACTCACATAAGAGCAATTTTTTATCATATTTGTCCACAAGTTTTAAAATTGTTACTTACACCGCCATGAAAAATTAAAGCATTAAATTTGTCACCAGGAAGTCACATCTCAAGATTTTAATAAAGTTAATAAAAATTTTAGTTCTTTTTTGAAGGATCTAACATAGAAAATTGTTCAACCAAAAGCTGTTATATTTGTTTAAATACTTTTTGTATAATTAAGTTTAAAAATTATTTTCATATATCAACAACTACGGTTTTATACTTGTGTGGTTTGAACAGGTTTCCATATTGCAAATTTTTTATTTATATATGACATTATGTAAGAGTTAATAAACTTTTACTAAACTGGAAGCTGATTCTGGCATTAAGCTATTTAACTTTCTTATATATTTAACAGGATTGATTGTTTTTAATGTAATACTGCAGCTAAGAAGGTTACCATCAATTCTGAAATCCTCCTACACCTACACACCTCCTACACTTACACACCTCCTACACCTACACACCTCCTACACTTACACATCTCCTACACCTACACCCACATTTGACTTTATATCAGAGTTTTCTTTTATGTAGGTATGTTGGTATTTCCATGCAGAGCTACCCTACTTATATTAAATATGTATCTGTATAATTAAATAACTTATTTAAGATGAATGAATGTTTATATAACTATTATAATTTTAATATGAGTATGTTTTTTTAATTTATGTAGTTTATTATTTGTATTTAAATTTTATAGATGCAAGATATTTTGACTACAGTCAAATCAGTTAGTAAAGCAGATGTCATAACTCTGTTGTCAAACTTTAAGGTATGTTTTAAAAATTTCATTGGAAAACCTGAAAAAAATTTTCAGAAAAATTACTACTAATATGTATGTTTGTATTAGTATGTACAGTTTATATTAGTATGTACAGTAGCGTGCAAAAGTAACCAGACAAGAGCATAACTTGATATAACTTTTGAATGAAAAGTCCAATTTCTTTCAAATTTTCACTGAAATGTCAAAAAATTGATTACAAATCTAAAAACAAATGAATTTTTACTAAATCTAAGCAATCTAATCTTAAAAGTTCATTTAATTAAAATTTCCGCATGCAAAAGTATCCGGACAGAAAAAAAAAACTTGAATTAGATTTTTTTTTTTAAACAATTTTTAAATTGAAAATACTTTATTTTTAAGTAAATTGCTTTAGTACTTTGTCGGAAAGCCCTTAGCATTAATTACTGCTTGACAGTGACAAGGAATTGAATCCACCAGCTTCATAATCACAATAATTTTGATTTTTCGCCATTCTTGTTTCAGAATATTCAATAAATCAAATTTACTTGCTGATTTTCAACCTGATATTCGTCAATCTATGTGTTTCCATAGATGTTCAATAGAATTAAGGTCAGGACTTTGCTATGTCAATTCCATTAATTGAATTTTTTTGTTTTTGAAAAAGTCTTTTATAAGGGTTGAAGTGTCTTTTGAGTCATTATCCTGCTGAAATATCCATCCTCGAGGCATTTTGATTTTGAGAAAATCTTGTTAAACTTTCAACAATTTCCATCATAAAATTTATCCATATTTAACTATTTTCATCAACTACTATCAAAATTCAATCAAGTTTTAATTTTTAATATAAATTTTCTATTCTCATTGGAGCGAAACGTTTTGAAAATAGTAAACATCCCATTTTATCTGCTAGCAGTAATGACTTCATAACTTTTCATTCATTGTTTATACAAAATAGAAAACTGCTTTTTAATTTAAACTGAATGCGGTATTCAATTATTACCAAGTGAATAATATTTTATAAACTTATTTTTCACTTAATAAATATATAATAGACTTATATTAATATAATATATATATATTAGTGTAAGTATATATATATATTTATACAAGTATAATATATAAATAACTTATATACTGACATATATATTTGAGAAATGCGTTGTGAAACTAGTGACAACAATTTTTCTTTTGTTGTTTGTGAGCACACTTCCAAAAGTTTCAATTCAAAGTTATATAACAAATATATTTGCTAAATGTATTGTTTATTGAAACTTTTTTTTCAATTTTTAGTTTAACTTTAGCTTTAACTTTTTTAATGAATAGACTTTAATATAAGCTTAACTGATTCGAAGATACCAGTGAAAGTATTTAGTTTATTAACTTACATTTGACAAAAAATATTTGATATTCCAACGTTTTAATGTTTTTGAATTTTAAATATAATAGTCAGTAATTAATAGAATGTGATCAAACCTGTACAAAATTGAAGCTTTAAGTGAAGTTTTAGTTTGATAAATTTTTACGCTAGATATTTATTTATAAGATATTTATAAATATTATGCTAGATATTTATAAATATTAGGCAAGATGTTTACTTTTTTAACATTTAAGTTTGAAATTTTCATTTATGTGTTGCAAGTTTTGATATTTTTTTACATGGACTTTTATGCAATTCAAAGTAAAAGTTCTAGTTAAGTTTTTTGTCAAATGGATCCTAAAAAACTATATGAGTTAGCGAATGGTTCGACTTAACCAGTTAATTAATACAATTAAGCAGATAATATGATAAAGTTCAACTTGAATTTTTTTTAAAAAAAAACATGCTGGATTTAGAAGAAATAAATCATTTTTAATTTGAACTTATATTGCATAAATTAAATTTACAGTACATCATGCATAAATTATGCATGATGTACTTTATTACGAATATAACTTCTTTATTTAACAATATGTAAACTCTACTGTTTAAACATGTTTTGACTTCAGCAAAAAAAATTTTAATAAAAATATTTTCTATAAAATCAAGTTATAATTTTCTCCCTCGCAAGTTCTTCAAACGAGCACGATTTTTTACTCTCTTAACAAAACTAGTGAGCGCTATTTGTCACGCCCAGAAGGTGTTTATGGGTGTGTTTCGCGTGCCCGAAGCGATTGCTCTCGCTTCATCACTAGGGTTATATATATACACTGGAAAATTCATGGACACCCGTGGCGCCCATTTTTAGCAACCTTTTACACTTGTAAATGATAATTATTTTGAGAAGTGAAGTGAAGTTGGTGAAGGCAAACAAATCTAATATATATTATGCATACCTATTGAGTGTGAAAAAGTGAAAAAGAATTGAAATTAAAAATTTAAATGACTTTAAACAAATGTTAAAAATAAAAAATTTCATTAAAGAGTTTCTTTATAAACTATATCACTACTCAAGTCTCGAGTCCTCCTCCCCCTCCTCCCGTTTATTAATTTTTAATTGTTGTCAGCAAAAACTTTATATCTCAAAACAAAAAAAAACAAAAAAAAAATCAGTGAAAATCTGCCTTAAAATTAAAAAAATTCTTTCAATCATTGATAAAAACAAAAACTTTCAGTGTAAACAGGCTTTAAAAATTGCAGACCTGGTAAATCTTGATTCAGCATATTAAATCCTATTGAAATTACGCTAAAAAAGCTGTTCAAAAATGTGCATTTGACCGCAAGCCATGCTAGAATTAAATAGTTTTAAGCATATGTTGTAAAACTTTTTCATAAAAAAATACTTATATTGTATCATAAAAAAATTCCCACTCCCTTTTATTAACCCCCTCCTCCCCCCTTTTTTATTAGATCTAGACTAAAGTTCCCTCCACAATAATACATAATTGACATACTTTAAAGATAAAAAGTTTTTATATTGTAGTTTTTATTTAGCAGTTACTTAATTAAAAAGTATTTCACATTTTTTTGAAAATACTATTAAGTTGTTTTTTCATTTTAAAAGTAATTCGAAATTTAAAATATGATAACAAAGAAAATTAAAAGTAATTGAATCTTTAATTTATTTTTAACATACATGTATACATAATAGTAATAATGCGTCATAAAATGCGTTAAGTGTGAAGGTCTAATATCACATTGTATTTGTAAATATTTGTGGTACTCCCACACTTAAAATAAGTTCGTTAAATAATAGGGTTTTATGCTATTTTTAAAAGGTTGTTAATGTTATATATATTTTGAAACTCGTGGGAGTCATATATTAAATAATGTACACAGTTCAATAAGTTATTTTAATTAATAGCGAGGGTTACCTTAATTATATTTGACATGTATAAATACTTGGGAAAATTACTTTTTTCCAGTTTTTGTCTTTTTTTAACCTGGCTGAGGACAGAATATTGCAGAGTGATTGGTTTTAACTCTGCTTTGTGTTAAAACTGTCCTTAAGTAAATTAATGTAAAATAATTTAGAAATTATAGAAATAAATGCAAAAAGTAGTTTTTAAATTAAATTATACTTTTAAATAGATGTCATCTTAAATTTTGTCATTTAGTTATTTGTATATGTACTAAAACTGTTTAAGTACATTTAAAATAGCAATATTATGTACATTAATATAAATTAACTATTATAAAAACGCATAAATTGTTTTATTATAAAACAAATTTATATCAATTTTGAAATAAAAATGCAAAACATGAACTTGATAGTTATTATTTATTATTGAATTTTTTTCCTTAATTTTATGATCGTTAAAAACCATTTATAGGTTCATAATTTTTCTTATGAAAAAATATAATACATATTTAAATGTCTACTTCATTTTTAGAGCAATGTTGCAAGAGTTATTATGCAAAATACTAATATAATTGTGCTCAATTAAATTGAATTTGTGCAAACATAAAGTAAATATAAAAATATTTTGAATTTATTTTAGAATGTCAAAAAAAGTAAAAATTGCTAAAAGGCCCATATTTAGATCAAAAAGTGCTAAAAGGCCCATATTTAAATAAAAGAGTGAAAAGCTCATGCAGGAATCCTGCATGGCCTCTCTGATTGTTTATTACACAATATTATTTTTTATTACATAATAAACTTATGCATTGTGATGACAAATATAGGCATATACAGACATTAGCATATACTAGCTTGTATTCATTGGAAATAAGCTTAAACAATATATATATACATATATATATATTTATATATATATATTAGGGTGGTGCTAAAAACAACTTTTTTTGAAAATGTCAGCTGACAACCCCTAAATGTGTTTTATATAATAAAGTAATACTGGATTTAAAAAATTTTTGAATAAAAAATTTTTTTACGGGTGCCACAAGGCCCTTATACATCAAACAGGTCCCTAAAAATATAAAAAAAAAGTTTTTCAAAAGTATGTCATGTTGGGTCTCAAACGAAGCAAAATCATATACAAATTTCAAAAATAATATTCATTTTATAAAAAAACATAGATAAAAAAAATTATAATCAAAAAATCTTGTTAAATTCCCTATTTTTCATTTTTAGTTAAAAAATGTAACTTTTTGTTTACTAAAATCTAAAATAAAAATTTAATTATAAAATGATTCATATTTTTGAAATTTTTATATATTTTTGCATCATTTGAGACCCAACATGACATACTTTTGAAAAACTTTTTTTTTTATATTATTAGGGACCTGTTTGATGTATAAGGGCCTTGTGGCACCCGTAAAAATATTTTTTATTCAAAAATTTTTTAAAGTTAGTATTATTTTATTATATAAAACACATTTAGGGGTTGTCAGCTGACATTTTCAAAAAAAGTTGTTTTTACCACCACCCTAATATATATATAATATATATATATATATATATATATATATATATATATATATATATATATATATATATATATATATATATATATATATAGCTATTTAGTATTAGTCTACTAAATAAAAAAAACTTTTGTTGTCCACTATATTGTTTTACACTCTAACAAGTATACATAGACCTGAGTATCGCTCAACTTTACACCATCCATGAGTTGATTGTAAAGAAAAGCAACATTTATTTTATTAACTAAAATACCTCTTCTATTACACAGTTTAGTAAAACCTGCTTTGGCAAAAGTAGATATTAATATTGGTTTTTTTTAACTATCCTGGTATGCCACTCATAACAAAAGACCTTTTCTATATATTGGCAAACTTCCTTTGTTTTTTAATTTTATTTTTTAAGGCACATTTCTGGCCGGCTTTTGGTGTTAACATTGTCTGTTGTTTTGGTCTGATGTGCATATAAATCCAATAAAAGTTGAGAAGTATAATATTTATCAACACCTTACTGATGACCTTGACCTTGATGACCAATAATACAAACTGTATGTTTTTTACTGTAGTCATGAGAAAAAGAGAAAAAAAAATCTAATTGCTAATATTTCAAAACTTCCATTTAAGAACTTTGAGTTGAAAATAAATGAGTTTTAGGATTCTCAGGAGTTCTGTACAAAATCCAGATAAAATTAGATCCATTCTTTATGTTTATCTGGATTTTAAGTTGAATAAATAAATGTGTATTGTTATTTTAAGTATCTCTGAAAAGAAATCTTTTCCTGTTTTTTTGCTTTTCCATCTATGTCCTCTTGATGTTGACCTCAAATTTGTCGATTTTTCTGAATACACGTATCAGCATAACGATTGTTATAAGTAACTAAACTTTGGAAAAACTAGTCAACACCTTTTTCTTTGGAAAAACAAGTCAATATAGTCAATTGGTTTAGAATCTGGTGAAGCAGTATGCTGAGTCCTGATTCACCAGTCAAGGAAACAACATCATGATCATTTTTTAGAACAGAAAGCCACTTATCTTAAACATCACTATCAAAACTTGAGCCATAAATAAAAACGCTGTGTCTAGTGCAACGGTACCATTGCTTTAATTTTTTTATCTTAAAGTCACAGTAGTAAAGTTTGATTTGTTTTTTTAAGTCACAGCTGCAAATATTATTGGTTACTTTTGAAAAAATATTTGTACAAATTTAAAAAGAATTCCAATTTTATATTGTACATTTAGCATTATGGTATCTCATTGGTTTATCTTCCTCAGTGATCCCGGATTGAGTCCTTCACTTAGTAAAATCTTTAATGTTTTTAAATTATTTTTTATTGAAAGTTTTTATTATTGTTGTATATTGAAGGTTACATTGACTTTTATTATTTACATACATCGACTGATAATAGGGATAGGTGCAGTGTGTGCACATACATCCACTGATTTAGGGATAGATGCAGTGAGTGTACATACATACATTGATTTAGGAATAGGCGAAGTGGAGCGCACATACTTCCGTTAAGGGTTTTGGTTTGGGCATGCATTCTTTAAATAAAAAAAGAAAAATTCAACCGATCAGAAATCATTGCCGTGACTATAAGAAAAAATTAAAGCGACGGTACTGTTGCACTAGACACAGCGAAATAAAAACATAAAAAATAAAAACTCCAAATGATCAGATTAGGTGATATATTTGATTTTAATAATATTGTATATTATTTTTTAATAAAAACTATTGTATCTTTATGAAACAAGCTATCATTAATTCATTAATAGTAAAATAGCTATTATAACTTTGTTCATCCATAAAATCTTCATTACTGTTGCTCATCTTCGTTTCAAAAAATATATAGATAGTGTACGAAAAGTTTTTTTTTAATGTGCTAAATTCAGTGCTACCATTCTTAATGTACAAGCAGCAATATTTTGCTGACTCAAGTCATATTTTCAAAAAACGCTTTTTAAGGCCATGATTGTGGTTCTTCACGCTCTAACGATAAAGTCACATAGCTCCTTGTGCTCCAAAGGTTAAACATTATTAATGATTCATGTGATTCAAATTGCAAAAAAAAAAAAAAAAAAAAGTTTTGAAAATTACATTATATAGATTATATTACTAGATGCATTTTGAATTGAAATAAAATGTAATTTTGAAACGAATTTTGAATTGAAAAGAAAACATGATTCAAAATGCAACTATAACGTTTTTAAAAATGTTATAGTTGTGCTTTGGAACACTTCAAATTTATTTCAAGTAGGCTTTCTTTTTTTTTTAGAAAGAATTTAATTCTAAGAAATAATATAGTTTAATTCTTAGAAATAGTTTTTTTTTAAGTCTTCTGAATAAAACTAAATTGTTTTTCTAGTTTTTAAAAAATTAAATATTAAAAAACTTTATTAAGAAAATTTGTTTTGTTAAAAAAAAACTTATTTTATATATAGTCGCTAAAAAATGTTGCTAATGCAAGTGTGGTTGAACTTACACTCTGTCCCGGTTTTGGTCCAAAGAAGGTAATATTTTATTTTTATTAATAATATTTTGTATTATATTTTGACTTATTGAAATTAAAGGTTGATTTAAGTACTTTAAAAACTTATTTTGTTATTTTATTCAAAAATTTGAGATATAAACCTTTTATATGGCTTTTGTTAAACAAAAGCATTTTAAAACTGCATTTGGAATACTAATAACAAGATGTTTTTCTAAAATATTTATTTATGTAATAACAATAATAATAGTAATAATAAGTTAATTGCTGCGGTAGTGGTGTTGTGGTAGAACGCTTGCTTTATAAGCGAGAGGTTCGAAGTTCGATCCCCACCATGTCCCTGGTAGTACCACACTCAACTTGTTTCTCCACACAGCGACCTGTTTGTCAAGGTTCGTGTTTCGGAGTTATAGAGTTGAGAGAGGGTTATAACCACAATTAAGTAGCCTCCTCACCTGCAGTGGCCTTCTTGGCCTTGGGGAGGTGAATTAACAAAACAAAAAAAAAACAAAAAAAAAGTATCTTTCAAAATGGCTAAAGTTACAAGATTAAAAGCTAGGGCGTATTTATTTGATGAAGAAAAACTGATAGATAACTTAACTCAAATAACTTTTGCAACAAATAAAGAATTAATTCTTAACTTTTAATTTAAAAGATCTAGAGACAAGTTAACTCCGTCCAAAAATTCATTGGTTGTATTATTGAATATGTTGAAATGAGGTAATTAGACACAAAGTTTAAAAGTTTTTAAAAAAAGCCACTAAACTAAAAAAATAAATTGAAAAAAAAAAGTAATTGGAGTTCAATGCACTTAAAAATTTTAGGTATAGTATATTATTGTTTGCAAATAAAAACATTACGTAAATCATTGATTCTAGTGCAGGATCAGATATTTCATTTGATGTAGCGCAACCAAGTCATAAAAAACAAGAGTTGGTAAAGGATTTTGTTAAAGATATCGCCATAACATCAATGTCAAAAAATATTTCATCGAGAGACCTAATGTATGTATGCATGAATTTAATGTAAGTTCAGGTGGAAATGTGGCTAATTTTTCATTGTCTCATTCAACTGTTTGGTGAGCTCAAAAAAAGTCTTCTGTAGACTCTTTAACAGCATCAATAATAACAAAACAGCATCAACATATCACTCTTTAACAGTATCAATATAACTCTCTATAACAGTATCGCTATAACTCTTTAACAGTATCAATAATAACAAAAAAGTATCAATGTGGCTTCTGGAGAATCTTTAACAGTATCAATAATAAAGGCAAATCTGTTATTCCACCTCTCTTGTATGGCTCAGACTTTGTCACCTCACCTAAAAACAAAGCTGAATTGTTTGCTAAGAACTTTTCATCAATATCATCTATTGATTCCACTAGTTGTGTTCTACCTAATATAGCCGTCAAACAGGTTGATTCATTGCTTGACATTCGTATCACTCCAAGTTCTGTATCAAAAGTGAGTTCCTGGTTTTACAGCTTGTTCTCCAGACAACATAGTTGTTGTAGTCTTGCAAAAGTGTTCTCCGGAGCTGTCATCCATGCTTTCAAAACTATTTAACAGGTGCTTATCAGAGTCTTGTTTTCCAGCATGCTGGAAAGCGGCATCTGTTATCCCTATTTTCAAAATCTGGAGAGGGATCTGACTCGTCTAACTACTGTCCCATCAGTCTTTATCATAAGCAAGGTTTTTGAATCTTTAATTAACAAAGACAATCTCTAATCTTGAATCTAATAACTTACTTTCTGATCATCAATATGGATTTCGATCTTCTTGTTCTACAGCTGATTTGCTAACAGTAATAACTGATAGGTTTTATTGTGCATTAGTCAGGTGGAGAGGTTAAAGCTATCGCTCATGATAAAGTTTGGCATGCTGGTTTTCTCCATAAACTCTCTTTTTATGGTGTATCATGTAACATCTATAAGATTATTGAGTCCTTCCTTTCCAATTGCAGTATAAAAGTTGTCTTCAATGGACAGCACTCTTCTTCATATCCTGTAACTTCAGGGGTTCCTCAAGGTTCAATCCTTGACCCAATACTCTTTTTAATTTACATTAAGGATCTTCCAGACATTCTCACATCTAAGGTGGCATTGTTCCCTGATGACACTACCATTTATTCTTGTCATGATAAGACTCTAACATTCTCTGATTGCTTGGAGGGAGTATCTGAGCTTGAAAAAGATCTCACTTCTGCTACAGCATGGGGCTCACAGTGGCTAGTGAACTTTATTTTAGATAAAACTCAATTTTTTTCAGCCAATCATTATTGCAATAATTTAGATCTTTCTATATTTATGAATGGTAATGTACTCGATGAGTCATTTACCCTTCATCTTCTAGGATTAACTCTTACTTCCGATCTTTCTTGAAAACCGTATGTCAAATCCATTGCAAAATTAGCATCTTTTAAGATTGCATCTCTTTATCGTGCTCAACACTTTCTTACTTCGGATTCTATTCTTTATCTCTATAAATCTAAAATCCAACCTTGTATGGAATACTGTTGCCATATCTGGGGCAGATCTTCTAATGATGCCCTTTTTGCCATATCTAAGGCAGATCTTCTAATAATGCTCTCTTTTAGATAAGGTGCAAAAATGGTTTGTAAACATAGTTGGATCTGCTAATGCAGCCAACCTCCAACCATTATCACATTGTAGTAATGTTGCTTTTCTTTCTCTTTTCTACAAATACTATAATGGGCACTGCTCTAAAGAGCTAGGGTCTCTTGTGCCATCTACTCAAATTTATTCTTGTGTTACTCGTCATTCAATTAAATCTCATCTTTTTTCTATGACTGTTCCTAAGTGCTCCAAAAATTCTTACTTGTCTAGTTTTTTCCCTCAAACATCAGCTCTTTGGAATTCGTTTCTTTTATCTTGTTTTCTTGATTTATATAATTTGCAATTTTTTAGGTTGTCTGTCAATTGTTATCTTACTCTACATTCTTCATCTTTTTCCTTCCAGTAACTTCCAACTCTAATAGTGTTTGCTTGCAGCCTTGTTGGAAGCGAATTATAAATAAAAAATTTGTTTGAGAAAACACTGAACAATATAAGAAAAAAGTTAAAATTGTTGCCAGTAAAGTTATTTTTTCAATAATGGTACATTTTGATGGGAAAATTATGAAAGGTATTGCAGAAGGTAAAAAATAAAAAAGAGATAGATTTGCTATCTTGATAAATATGGATGGGAAAATGAAGATATCGAGTTTGCAGCTTTCCTTTGAATTGAGAAATAAATGAAAAAAGAAGACAATGGCCAAATTTATCCCAATCTTTTATTCCATTTGG
Source organism: Hydra vulgaris (assembly GCF_038396675.1). Lineage (NCBI taxonomy): Eukaryota > Metazoa > Cnidaria > Hydrozoa > Anthoathecata > Hydridae > Hydra > Hydra vulgaris. Next base: position 49,538,358 of record NC_088927.1, on the reverse strand, counting down.
TTTTTAAAAAACTTCTTTACCATTCCAAGATAAAGACCTTTTGGCAAATGACAAAATATAAAGAATATGTAAAACACTATGATCAGCATTTGAAACAATGTTAAATGGAATTAATGTTTTGATGAAACCAATTCCTGAACTGTTGAGGCATTCAGAAAGTTAAATTTGTTAAAAGCTCTTAACCTAGAAAAACCACAAAGTATTGCATAATTTGTGGGAGAAAACTCTTGGTTCATATTTAGTTTATTAAACCTGACTAAACTTAATGATAAACTTTGGTTAAACAGCCTGGCACCACTATGGGATTACGTTGTAAACTTTGTAAACAATGTTAACAATAAAGAGCTAGCTAAAAAAAATCTACAACAATAAAATGAGAATCTTCCATATACATCATAATATCGAAGATATGAAATAGAGAAGATTGGAGCTGAATTATTTTTAGCGATGAATGTATTTTCAAAATTTTATTTGTAAATCAAAAGAACATGGGAAAAGGTTGAAAGGCAATAAGTGTGACACTTAAGTGTATAGCATATGTAAGCTGGCAGTTGCTTAATAGGCATTTCAGGGATTCCCATCAAATGAGGAAATATTTCTTGTAAAGATGCTAAAGCTCAAGGAATCAGTTTTTGTACAAAGACACAAGATCAAAGATCTCGCAATTTTCAATAATAATAAGATGGTTGCCATCACAACCTTGCCACACAGCTAAGAGAATCAAAAAATATTTATAATCCAAAAAATAGCCTTATTGGCATAGTGTGCCTGATTGGATGGACCTTAAAATGTGCAACGCTAAAATCAAAAGCAAAACACACTTAAGAAGGAAAGTACTTGAAACTCGATTCCAAAACACTTATGCATAAAATTGAGTCAATGCCCAGGCATGTAAAAATTGTCAAAAGTGGCTATTTTAAGTACTGAAATTTATTGGTTTTCACTGTTAATCCTGGATTCGTCTAAATTTAATTGTTAAATTAATTTTTTTCCTAAAGTCATGGTAGTGATTTCTAATTGGTTGATTTTTTTTTTCTTTTATTTAAAGAATGCATGCCCAAACTAAAACCCTTAATCAATGTATGTGCACTCCACTGCATCTATCCCTAAATCAGTTGATGTATGTACACTCACTGCGCCTATCCCTATATCAGCCGATGTATGTAAATAACAAAAATCAATGTAACTTTCAATATACAACAATAATAATAACTTTTAATAAAAAATAGTTAAAAAAACATTTAAAAGTGTTTTCCTAAGTGAAGGACTTGATCCTGGATCACCATGGAAGATGAACCAATGAGATACTACAATGCTAAACGCTCTATGTCAAGTTGCAATTCTTTTTAAATTTGTACAAATAAAACTTTTAAAATCAACCAATAATATTTGCAGCCGTTGCTTAAAATAAACCAATCAAACTTTACTACCATGACTTTAAGATAAAAAATTAAAGCAACGGTACTGTTGTGCTAGCCACAACGTAAATAGTAATATATATATATATATATATTACTATTTACGTTGTAAATAGTAATATATATATATATTACTATTTACATATCTGTATACATATGTCATACGAATTGAAGAAAAGCAAGAAGAACATATATATAAATAATTAACCATTTAACAATAGAACACTTTTTTATATATACGTATTTCATCTCTTTTTACTGGAGTCCACTTTTTAAACCTAAACTTTGGCTTCAACTGCTTTTCTTTTAGAGTTTGAAAGGCATACAAGTTTGTTTGTTCAACTATGTAATTACAAATGTCATCGGTAACAAAGAATTCAAACAGTTGATGTGGTTCAAAGGAAGTTATATCAGGATGTATTCCTAGTATACCAGTAAACTCATAATTATCACAGCAACCTAAAATTTCATCATCAATCCACGAATAGTTTAGATTATTGATCTTTTTTTGTTTATTTGTTTAAACTATTTCTTCTGAAGACAACTTATTACTTTCAATATTAAAATGTAACTGGAGTTCATGAACTTCTTTATCTGAATCACGGTCTGATTCGGTATTGTCTGATTCACTTGAACAAGAAAACTCTTCGTCTGGCTCAGAAAAATCTTCGCTGTCACTTTCCATCAATAAATGAATTGCTTCTTCTACAGTAAACGTCTTTTTTGAAAGCCTAAAGTTGAGAACCGATTATTGTTTTGCATGCGCCATTTTTTAGTTGAATTTCTACTTTTAATAAAAAATTAATGCATTTCGAGAAAAAAATAAATTCACAAATAAGAACTTAAATTTAAGTACGCTGACTGATCGGTAAAAAAAAACTTTTTGCAATACGAACATACAAGTCGATGTATATACATTAAATAACATTTAAGTTATATATGTAAAATATAAAAATTACAGCATCAAAGTTTAAACCTATTGAAACTACCAAACAAACCAGCATATATAAATTTTGTTGTCATAAAACTAATATGTTCATCTTGTAAAGGTTTACTTCTTTTTAGGCTCAGCGACTTTATAATGCCCTTCACGAACCATTTAAACGCGACCAAAAAAAACTTACGTCCTCGCAATCACCAAGCAAACGCACTAGCAGTAGCGTTCCAAGCACTGTAAATGTCGAGTGTAAACTTATAAAACCTGGAATAAACGTAGATGCAATGGATGTAGATAACACTGAAGAAAATAAGAGTAGTAGTTGCAAAAATACTGTCGAAGATAAAATTAAAAATGTTGATAATTATGTAAATAAAGCAGTTAAAAATAATGCCGTTAACTTAATTACAAACTTAACTTCGAACCCGATTTCCGATTCAAACTCCGACAATACCGCCAAATCTATTACTCAAGTTGACTCGATTACTCCTGTTCAACCTAATAAGCTAATAAATAACCTGATTAACAAAGGTTTACAGAAAGAACCTATAAACATTTATGGTCAAAAATCACACACGAATTTCATCACTGATGAGGATTACCAAGAGTTAATTGCTGATTCCGATGAAGATTAAATTTTTAATTAAATTCAATAAAAATAAATAAAATTGCTACCGCGACACTGTTATAACCAATTAAAATCGCTTTTAACGAAACTTGGAAAACATAAATAAAATAGTTTAAAAGGACATTTAAAAAATACGCGTGTAGAAGACCCGCGCATATAAAGATTATCAAATGTATGCAAAAAGATACGTCATAATGATAGTCATGATCATGTATATATTGAGATGATCAAATGTAAAGTTTCCCAAATAATAAAAAATGTACGAGTAAAATTAAAATAATTCAAATAAAAATAACTAGGTAGAAAAAATAATTTATGATAAATTATGATAAATATAACGAAGAAAATAAAGCTTATTCGGGCACCAAAAAATGATAACTTTTTAAAAGTTACAAAGCTTTTCTGGGTAATAAAGTAAATTATTGTAAAAAATATATATTTAAGAAGGTTAATGTTGGTTATTTTTACGTTCTTAAAAACTGATTAAATAAAAACAATGTTGACTTTTTTATTTAATAAATTATTAGGAGTTTTATTTCATACTGATTCTTTTAAAAATAGAATAGTTCTGTAGAAAGTGATACGTTTAAATCTTTTTGAGTATAATACTAGTGCCAGTATAATACTACACTATACTGCATTATCATAACCATAAAATATTGAAGTAATTTTACGTTTACAGTTCTAATATTTTTGATATTTATTTTATATCTAAAACAATAGACACCGTACAGGGTTGGCAAAAACACGGCCCAGTGGAGTTTTATTGGGTAAATTTGGGTTATATTTTATATCTGTTAAATTTTTTTCTTTCTGTGAAATGATATTGAAAATTAGTATAATTTTCTATTTAAACTTTATTTAAAATATATTTTACATAATTTTATTTAATAATTTATAAAAAGAAGTTTTCAAATTATTTTGAAAAAGATTATTAAAAATAATTTAAAATAAAAAAATTTCACGTTAAATCTGTATGTATTGATTTATTTTCAACTTGTCTCTCTGCGCATTGGCCTTGTTCATAAAGGTTCGTGTTTCCGAGTTAAAGAGTTGAGAGGGTTGTGACCACAATAAGGTAGCCTCCTCAACTGTAGTGACCTTCTCAGCCTTGGCAGGTAAATAATATAAAAGATAAAGAAAAATCGCAATCTATAAAAACATTCGAATGAAAATTGTGATAATGTATTTCCAATTAATGATTCAAATATTAGTAAATCTGCTCTGATAGCGTTTATTGTTGGTTATAATAGTTAATAATAATTTAATGTTAATTAATTTAGTTAGTAATGTAATAGTTATAATGTTAATGTTAATAGTTCATAAAATTATAAAATATCTTTTATAAAACCCAGATTGCCCGGGGTTTCTTAATGCCAACCTTACTGTACAGTGAGCCAGAATTTAGAATAACTCCTCAAAACCAACTTCTATATTGGAGTAATTTCTTTTTATAAATGTAATCTAGAGACAGCCAGCTTTCTAAAACTGATATAAAATTTTCCCTACGATGATTTTTAAGTATATAAATATTACCACAAAAATCGCAATATATAACTTTTCAAATATTGGTCAAAATGTTTGTTCATCTAAATAACCCCCTAAAAATTTAAAAGTATCTTATTCAATGTGTCTATCGGTAAGTAACAATATTTTTAAACTACAATCCATAGGCTCTTTACTTCTCTAAACAAAATCACTAAAAAGACATGTTGATACTAAAGTAAAAGTGAAACGATTTTTTTTTAATAGGAAGCATAGGGTAACTTGATACATTTGTGGGGGTCCTAAAACTGTAGAATAGTACTCCATTGGGTCATAAACAAATCTAAAAATCATTTTTTTTTTAATATTTAAAGTTAATTTTTAAGAGATTTATGTAAATTTAATACCAGGATATCCAATTTCGATACAAAGCCATTATTTATTGACGCTTAAGAAAGACATTTTAAACGATACATTATCTGATCTTTTAATATGTGTTCTGAACCATTGAATGCATTATTTGGGTTATTATTGCTTATTTGCTTGTCTTTCAACTAAAAATCTTTTCTCTACGTTTTACACTTTTTATTTACTTTTTTAATGATGCTCATAGTGTGTATCAAAGTACCCCATGGGTTGGATATCTTGATACAAGTTTCTAATTTCACTTTAAATAGTCACCCAAATTTAATCTGTTATAGTTTGGTAATTAATAAACTTGATTTGTATGTATAACTTTATTTTACAAATTAAATCAATCGTCTAAAGACGTATTAAAAAAGTTGTTACGAAGCAAAAACCAAAAGTGTATTGTTATAACCTAAAGAGTATCGTTATAATCAAAATTGTATGTGGACTTTCCTTATTCCCTAGTGTCTTGTACCATAAAGAACAATTAGGGATTGTATTTTCCAATCTTACGACATGGATCAGGTTAACCAGCTGACTAAAGGTATCCAGTTAAATACCATGTTAGAAGCTAACACCAGAATGGTACAGGAGGTTCCCAAAGTTTAACTGAAAAGGTTTAACTGTTGCTAGACCATGTCTGGTAATAAGAGGAAGAAGTTCTTTATGAATTATCTGGGCTGGTAGTTAGAAGTGCTTGAGACAAAGAAAAATATTGAAGTTAATGAAGAAAGTAAACGAAAATAGATAATTACAATTATGATTTGTTTTTAAAATAAATGATTTCCTCTTAACTAATTTTTATGTATTGATAGTTACCTTTTAAAAACAGCTTCATTTGAAATAAATTACATTTTCGTCCCATTCCAACAAATGAGTTTTAAAACATTTTCTACCGTCTTCTAAATTATAAAAACACATCACTGCCTGAAGGAATACCTGTAGTGATTATTTACAAAGCTGGGTGTTTTTCTTAAGCTAATACAAACACCCTTGAAAAAGCGATTGCAAAAGGATAATTTTTAATATCAATTTAAACATTCATTACTTCTTAATTTCTAAAGCAGGTTAAAAATGCGAAATGAAAATCTTATATAAAAGTTTTATGTCTGTGTTTTATCAAACGTCTGTGTTTTATCAAATGTTCTTGTTTTATAATAAAACAAGAAAATTTCGTCCGCTGAGAATAAAAAAAAATTCTAATCAAATTAGAATTCTCCACCTCAACATAAGAAGTTTAAATCGTAACTTTGAAAAACTTTTAAATCTATTAGAAGAAACAAAAAATCTTTTTAATATAATATGCCTAACAGAAACTTGGATAATTTTAAAAGATCTAAATAGCGCTTTTCAAATCCCGCACTTTAACATAATTTCATTAGAGAGACAAACAAACAAACGAGGTGGTGGAATTTTAATTTACGCACATGAAACACTAAAGCTTGGTTTCCAATAGTTATAGAAATGTCGTACAGCAGTTGTACAACAATAATGCTTTATAATGGAAACATTTTCTTGCGTAAGTTGCACAACTTAACGTCGGTTGTACAGCAAAATTTATGTTGTAAAACAAAGGTTGCGGGAATAGAATCAAACCAATCTTGGCAACAATTGTTGTACAACATAAACGCAAAACATGAAACACTAAGGCTTATACTTAGAAGCGAGTTGAGCGTTTCTGACTGCGATAAAGAAGTTTTAACAATTGAAATTGAAAACAAAAAAACAAAAAACCTATTGATTAGCTGTTGTTACCGGCCACCTGGTAGCGTGAGCGAAAACCTAAGCATGTTTTTACGACAAATTATTAAAAAAGGCGACGCGGAGAAGAAAAAAAATATTTTACTTGGGCACTTTAATATGAATTGTTTTCTTTGTAATAATGACTACAAAGTAAAATGTTTTTATGACGCAATTTTTGAAACAGGATCAATCCCCCTCATCAATCGACCTACTAGAGTAACAAAAAACTCAGCGACTCTAATTGATAACATTATTTCAACAGATATTTTTAATAATGATTTGCAAAAAGGTATTTTAAAAACTGATATAACAGACCATTTCCCCATTTTCGTTACAATTAACACCTATACAGAAAAAAAGATTGACAAAAAAAAAGTAATAAAGAAACGAATTTTTAATCAGAAAAACTTTAACTCATTCAAAGACCAGCTATCTTTACTAAATTGGAGTAATATAAACATTAATGATAATGCAAATGACATATATAAAGCTTTTTTCAAAACTTTTTATTCGGTATATGACGCTAACTTTCCCTTTGTCGAAATTATTGCAAAACCTAAGAGTTTGAACTCTCCTTGGATTACCGAGGGATTAAAAAAATCATCAAAAATCAAACAAAAGTTGCATATAACTTTTCTTAAAACAAAAACAACTGCAAACGAAAAAATTTACAAAAATTATAAATATTTGTTTGAGAAAATTCGTAAAAACTTAAAAAAAAAATTATTATTCAGAATTAATTAACAAATTTAAAAATAACACAAAGCGCATTTGGGAAATAATGAAGCAAATTACTGGAAAAATCATGCTAAGGTTTTCTACCACAAATGATTAAAATTAATAACACTGTTATATTTTAAATTATAAATTTATGCCATCATCCAATTTGTAAATGAAATCTCAAAATCTTTTGAACAATCAAAATATACTTTAGGTATTTTTATTGACCTATCGAAAGCCTTCGATACGGTCAACCATCACATTTTACTTGAAAAGCTGAAATACTATGGAATAAATAAACAAGTGTTAAGGTGGTTCAAAAGTTACTTATCGAATAGAAAACAATTTGTTATTGGTAATGACAGCTATCAAAACAATTGTCTAAATATAACATGCGGGGTTCCACAAGGTTCAATCCTTGGACCGCTCCTTTTTTTAATCTATATAAACGATCTAAATAAAGCAACTAATCTGTTGAGCATCATGTTCGCAGATGATACTAATTTATTTGTTTCTAAGAGTGATATTAACGAACTTTTTGCTACAGCAAATAAAGAACTTGAAAATTTATCCCACTGGTTCAAATCTAATAAACTAACACTAAACACCGAAAAAACTAAATGGACACTTTTTCATTCGCTTAAGAAAAAAAATTCTATACTCTCAAACTTGCCTCAAATCTTTATTGACAATATTGAAATTAAAAGAGATCCCGTCACCAAATTTCTAGGTGTTTATCTCGATGGGAACATTTTTTGGAATCAACACATTAATTATATATGCTCAAAAGTCTCTAAAAACAGTTTTATGCAAAGCTCGAAATTATCTCAATAAGATAAATTTAAGACAACTCTATTCTCATTTATTCATTGTTACTTAAACTATGCAAATATTGCCTGGGGAAGTACTGAAAAAAGTAAACTACAACGTCTTTATCGCTGTCAGAAACGGGCAATTCGCGTAATTAACTTTGCGGATCGTTTTTCTCGTTGTAAACCTTACTTTATTGAAATGAGAATTTTGAATATATATGAACTCAACGTCTTGAAAATTTTATGTTTTGTTTATATGTGGAAAAACAATCTATCTCCTCCAGTCTTTAAAGATCTCTTCATATTAAAACCAACCAACAAATACGAACTTAGAAACATAAATTTTTTAGAAAAACCTTTTTGTCCCACAAATTTTAATCAATTCTGTCTTGCCTATCGTGCACCACACCTGTGGAATAAACTTGTTTTGCCAAATTTTGATTTTGATCTAACTAATTCTCTTCATCTTTTTAAAAACAAAGCAAAAAATTTTATTCTTTCTCAAGATAACATTTTACAAAATTACTAATCACTTGAAAAAATTTAATTTCTTGTTATTTTAACTCAACTTGTGAACTTTTTTTTTCTTTTTTTCTTATTCCTTTCTCACGTTTTGTATTTTATATTGTTTACAATATTTTGCTAGTTTATATTATTTACAGTTTAACTCGTGTAAAAGATTAATATATATGTATTCTTCATAATACCTTGCACTTCACAATTATTGTAAATAAAAAAATATTAAAAAAGATGTAAAAAATTATATATTTTATTATATTTTATTAGGTCCCGATGACAAGATCCTTGTGATCTTCTTTCGGAAACCTAGTTTATATTGTTAGTCTACTATATTTATATATTTGTAAAAGTATTTTAACAGTTTATTTTATTGCATAACGACTGACTTTGTAAACTTAAATAATAAAAAAAAAAAAAAAAAAAATTGGAGTGTTCTATGTCCATTTTTGAGTTTTTTGACTTAGATGCATTTTATCGTTGACAATATGCAAATGTACTATGTCCAAAAGTTTCACATTGATCTGTCAAGTCTTGCACTTGTTTTCTTCAATAATCGTATGTCCAATTCGATGGGCCTGTTTAGTATTGGAGTGGTCTATGTCCGTCACCCAATAGAATGGCTTGATTTCACCGTCCGACTGAAGTTGAAAATGGCAGCTGAAGAGGCTAGGATTCGTGTTCTTTTAGATGAAATTGATTCTGACGAAAGGTAAACTCATTTGTATCACTAAACTTTCATGTTAATCAATAAATCTATTAATTTTTTCTGTTTATTTCAACATGCCTCTTCTAGACCTAATTCTTTATGCATTTAACATAGATATTTATTGTACCTTAATGACAGATCATGACAGATTATGTTTTGTTTGAAAGCTTTTCTTTTAATTGAAGTTTTTTTTATAGCTGGCATCAAGAAGAAGAACCCATCTGATAGTAGTGATGATGAAGACGAGCTTGATGTAGATGAGGCTGCCGACACAGACGGGAAAGAAAATGAAGGTTCAGATGAGGTTGATGAAGAAGATGCTGTGTCCGCTGCTGATACGAACGATAACAGAGTCGAAGGTGCTGATGATGAAACTGCCAATTTGGTCGAGAATGGAATACTAACGTAAGTGTTTTTAGCATGACACTTTTTATTGAAAACTTATATTAATTATTATTATTATATTTGTGTTTCTTTATTTAACAGGGAGACTCCAAAGCTTCTTACGCGAAAAAGGCTTCGGCAGCCAGTAAACTGGAAGCAGAACGTACGAAAGCGACTGCGAGAGGCAGGAGAGGAGTATGTTGAAATTCAAAGCCGAAAACATCAAGAGAAGACTGTAGGATAGGAATGCCCTATTAACTGTCTTCTGAAATGTAGAAACAACATTGTTGCGATTGAGAGGGAAAAAATTCACTCAGACTTTTGGTGACCAAAAAAAAGCTTAGTGACCAAAAAAAAGCGCACTTTTACTCTAAATTTGTGCAACGTGATTTCAAAATTCGAGAACGACTTCGGCGTCAAACTCCTGATGAAAGCAGGAAGAAGTTTAGCTACCGGTACTTTTTTGAGGTTGGTGGCGAACGTATTCAGGTTTGTAAAACCTATTTCTTAAATTCTCTCAATATAAGTGCTAGAAGAATTAGTTATTTTTTTGACCACAATTTAAGCCCAGATAGTGGAGTGGCCACGTCTCCAAAGAAGGGGAGAAACAAAAAGAAATTCTTGCCTCAGGAAACTGTGCAGCAAATTTGTGACCATATCAACTCTTTTCCGAGACTGGAGAGCCACTACAACCGCGCCAATACAAAGAAAGATTTCTTAGAAACCGAACTTAGTCTAAAGAAGATGTTTCAGCTGTATAAAGAAATCCACACCAATGATCATGTCACTACTGAAAGCAAATACAGAGATATTTTCAACACAAAACTTAACATCGCTTTTTACAAACCGAAGAAAGATCGCTGTGATTACTGCGAAGAAATGAAACTGATTCCAACACCGTCCGAAGAGGAGGAACTCAAATATCTGGACCACTTATCTAAAAAGCTAGAGTGCAAGGAAGAGCGCGATAGGGACAGGAAAAATCACAAAAATGGAATTGACCCTACCGTTGCGGTTGTATCCTTTGACATGGAAAATGTAATGGCTTCGCCAAAAGCCAACGTTTCAAATTTTTTCTACAAGAGAAAGCTCAATATGTATAACTTAACTGGCCACTGCTCGCTAGACAATGTTACGTATTGCGCCGTTTGGCTCGAGATGCTGTGTGGCCGCGCTGGAAATCATATCTGCAGTGCTCTACTTAAAATTCTTACGAAAATCGTTTTGAGGCACCCGGGAATTAAGAAAATCATCTTGTGGTCGGATTCTTGTGTCCCACAAAACAAGAACAGCATCATGTCTTACGGTCTGGCGCATTTTATGAGACTAAACCCTCAAATTGAAAGCGTCGAGCAAAAGTACTCGGAGCCTGGCCACGGGAACGTGCAGAAGGTCGACGCCATTCACAGTCTTATTGAAAAGAGTCTGCGTTATTCCGAAGTGTTAAGTCCAGTGTCGGTATTAAGAAATTTACGTGCCCTAGGTGAAAAGACGGGCAAACTACGAATCCTTCAAATGAAATCAGCAGACTTTTTCGACTTCCAAAAAATTAGCAAATACTACAATTACGACCAAGTGCCTTACACGCTAATCAAGTATAGCAAAATCGTTTCTACCAATTTGCTGCACATAGAGTACAAGCGGACGTTTTCGGATGAACAAACAAACGTTCGTCTAGGGCGAAAACCTGCTCGCGGTAAGGTTCTTCGTAACGCTCGGCCGACTGTATCGACGATATCAATCAAACCAGTGATGACTGCTGAGAAGAAAAAAGATTTAAGCTCAATGTTAAAGTACATGCCGCTCGTTGATCGCCAGTTTTTTGCGACAATTTTGTAATCAAAAACATGTTAAGAAACTTAAAAATACAAATTCTGTGAATATTTGAATGCATTTTTCGTTTAATTGTCGATAAATATTTTGAACTGGTATTGAAAGCCATTCTAATATCCCGTTAATACTAAATCCATTCAATCCCTCTCCTAGCTTTTGAGTTTTGAGAATTTTCATTAAAATAAGGTACTGTTTATCAAAATATCAGTAAAAAAATGGACTTAGAACAAATATTTTTTGAACTTTAAAAATTTTCAGAATTATAATGATCTATGTCCAAATTTGGTCAGCCGTTTAACGACCTTATAATTTTTTTTTATTGGAATTATATATTTTTTTAGAACCTTTACAACTGTTTAAATAAATAAATGGCCCCAAACAACACAATTGTTTAATAAAGAACAATTTGAGCAATGTTGAACTTTAAAACTTGATTATCTCCAAACTAGCTTTTGTGGACTTAGAACACTCCAATTCTCAGCGGACGATTTGATAAAACACAGACGATCTCAAAGAATTTACTTGATATTTCAAACGAAGGTCGCTGTGAGTTCATAAAACTGCTTGTGCTTAAGATGAGATTTTTTATAGTATTTTCAGAGAATTCAAGTTATTTGAATTTTTAAATTAAATATTTTTGGATATTCAATTCATTGCACAATAGAGAAACTAATCTAGCAGCATATTTTTGATTTTAATAACAAGTTTCCATTTTAATTTTATTAGTATTTGTCCATGCAATATTAGCGTTATATAATAGCTTTGTATAAATATTGCATGGGATAGTATTAGCAAAAGCGAACATGAACCTCCAAAAATAAATATTAGTGAAGATTTTACCCATTTATTAAGCAGTCATTTTTTTTTTAAGCAATAGTTTTGAAAAGGTTTCTTCAAGGTTTTGTTCAACAACTATAATTCATTTAAACAAAAACTTAAAGAATCAATTTTTACAATTGATGATTTATTAATATAATTTTAATAGCTTCTTTTGTAACTCCCCTTTTTACTAATCTACTAATCTATTAATTGATGAACTTTCAAAAGTTTATATTTTTCTCAACAGTTATGTGTGATTTATTTGCATATGTAATATATAAACAGATCTATATATTTAGAACGGATTCTTTTGTAAATAAAATATAATAATTTGTAACTATCTTGTTTATCTTTTACCGCTTTTATTTACCGTGAAATATTTTATCACGTTAATGTTGGCGATTCTCGACGACAAAACCTTACGGTCTTCTACGAGTCTATGCGCTCTTTTATTTCTTATTAACGATCTATTTACAATTTTATTATGCTATATTATATATATATATATATATATATATATATATATATATATATATATATATATATATATATATATATATATATATATATATATATTTTAGTTTTATTTTGAAAACTTTATATTTTATAACAAAATGTTGTTTAAAATGTAACAAAGAACAATAATAATAATAAGAAAAAAAGATTGCTAGATCTTCATAGAGCACCTTGATAACTAATTGAGCAGCTGTGCGCAGTGATAGCGCACTTGCTTCAGAAACAAAGTATCCGTGGTTCAAATCCCACCTCTGGGTAAGTTTTGCGACAACGGTTAGGAAGGAGGCGTGAACTTTCAATTAAATGCTCATCCGCGGTACTCTGTGATAAGACCGTCAGAACTTCTTGGGGCAATTAAATAAAATTTAAAAATTATTAAAAAATTTATTAGCGCTTTCCATGAGATGTTCTCGTAAGTAAGGATCCAAAGAATCTTTGTTGCTTGGCTTTGTTCAAGATAAATTGCCTGTCAAACTGATTATATATAGATTAACAATGAGAGAGTTTTCATAAACCAATAGAAATATAGATCAGTCATAGAAAAGCCATTCGTTTTTGAGATGATTTTCTGGAAGCATCTTAAGCAGAGAAGATGCATAGGGAAAGAGTTACATTTGTTAATTATTCTTAGAGGACAAAAGTTTGTACGTAAACTCAAACGGCAGGAATGCTTTTTTAGGTTGAATACATTACCACAAATATTGGCTTTTTATTTAAAATACACTTCTATTGCATATATCATTATTGCATCATTTAAAAACCTTAATTAGATCTGGATTTAGGTAATTAAAAGGGTTAGATTTATACCATCCAACTACTCAAGTAGTTATCATATCTATTTTATCTTATTAGGAAAAGTAAAAGAATAATAAAAAATAATTAAATAATTAAGAAAAATTATTAATTAATAAAATTAAAATAATTCAATAAAAAATAAAATAAACTAGTTTTGAATGATTCTATTATTCTTTAAATATTTTTTCTTTCTAAAAGCATATTTTATAATAAAATTTAAATGAGTCCTTTAAAATTTAAACTTGTCAGTTCGACGTCTTATGGATATCACAAGCCCATCGGACATCCAGCGGACGTTTTGTGCCCGCTGAGGTGTGTTTAGAACTTTTAGTGGTACAAAATGTCCAGGGTTAATTACCGTTTTTAAAAGAAATCCAACTTACGAAATTCTTATTTCAGTTTAATATATTTAACAATCTGGCAACGATTTTGTTTGTTTTCAAGATCTGAAATAGAACTTCTTTCATTTTGGAGTTCTTTTCGCATTTCTTTTTGGAATTCTTATTGCAATCCAGCACGTGATGTTATTTCTATTAAATCATTTTCGTTCCGTGAAGATGAGAAGGTATAATATAAATGTTTGTGGATATATTTGTTCCAAAATTCTAAAAGCAAATGAAAGTGACGGATATTTCAAGGAATATGATAACTTGGTATTTTCCACTTAAGATAAATGATCAGAGTCATTAAAACTGGATTTATTCTTTCGTCCATCCTTTTTTGTTTGGCATTAATCATTTTTTCGGCTTTATTATTGCATTGGTTGAAAAAAAAGTTTGTTTTTAATCTGTAAACTCCTTCGGCTATTATAAGAAAATCATTTTTATTCAATTTTTCTTTAAATTTTTTTCAAATTTTTATTTAAAAAACTCAATTTCTTCAAATTTTTTTCAAATTTTAATTTTAATTACTGGGAGAATTTCAACAAGGTTTTTGCACCGCAAAATTATCATTTTCTAAAATGGAATCAAAGTTTAATTCAATTAATACTTTTGGATAGAATTAAAGATTATCATATCACTACACTCAAGGAATTCCATTGAGTTTTTATGTCTTATTTTAACTTAAAGGTTATTTTAGATATATTTTGTTATAAAATAGAATGCTTTGTTTCCGATTTTTAAAACATTTTTATGGCACTTCTAAAATTGGTAATAATTTAGTCAAAGTGTTTATTGTCATAACATATTTATTTTTTTCACCTAAATCTAAATTGTAATTAGAGTACTGATCTATGGTGGGAGTTTCTTCCATATTATCATCAATAAAATCTTCGATACCATCAAAGTTTGACATTATCGATGATTTGTTTGATGAAGACATGGAAAAAATAGACGAACACAAAAAATCATTAAAAAATGTTTTTTTGTTCCTCCACATCAAGACTGTATAAAAATGTTTAGAATTATTTTTTGTCGTTGTTTTTTTTTATTTCTTTTTGATAACAATATATATTTTTTATTAATTCTAATATTTACAGTATTTCACTGCCGAGCTTAACATGTTTCTTCATTAAAAGAATTATTCGAATACTTCGAATAAATAATCAAATTCAAGTAGTCAAAAAACACGCAAACATATTCGAATACCTATTATTCGAATACTCGAATTGGTTGGTTGTTCGAATACTCGAATTGGTTGGTTGTTCGAATACTCGAATAGGTATGAACATACCTATACCAAATGAGGAGGCCTTGCAAAAATTGAATGACGAATTTACTTTCACAGGATGTCTTTTAACCTCCTCTTACAGCTTTTTTCTTTGATCGATTGTTTCTAGTGCATAGTCTTCGTTAAAATGTAATCCTGTTAAACGATAATTATAAGTAATAATAAATATTTAATCAATTATCCTAAATATTTAGATTTATATTATTTATTTAGTCCATGCTATATACTTGGATTTGGCTTTGTTCTATCAAACCCGACCTTGTTAATACCAAGCACTAGTAAAAATAACTAAATGAAAGAGCGAGAAATTTGATTTTTTTTTGAAACTGATAAAAAAAGCAACCTCAATTTTTGAGTTAAGATTCTTTTCTCTTCGACTTTTTTTTTCTTCTAAACTTTATGAGTTTATGTTTTTCTTTTGTGACCACGCAGAAAAAAGTGCAACTCTCGAATGGGACAAAGAAAGCTGACTTGGTACCTTGAGAATTTTTTACTTCAACTAACCGTTATATGCAATATTGCTTATAATGGGTAAGTCATATATAACCATTATATGAATGTTGACTTCACTAAAATATCTACATTATGTACGCAGATGTCAACTCAGTCATTATAAAGCAATACTGTCGCTGCTGAAACACATAAAATCAGGGCGCCGAGAGGGATAGGCGAAAGGAACAGTTTGTCCCAGGCAGCTGATGTCCAAGGAGCGTCAAATAAAAACAAGGAACCTTAAAATAAATAAAAAAATAAGTCATTCACCGATAATATAGGAAGTATTTAGAAAAATAGGGGCGCCAATCAGGGTTGCAGTTCCGGGCGACGTCAAGGCTCTCGGCACCCCTACATAAAATGAACACATATTTAGTCAGTCATTATATACAATATTTATTCACATATAAAAAAAAAATTGTTTAAAAAAATTGTAAAAAAAATTTCGTCAACAAAAAAATTTATATATATATATATGTATATAAAATATTCACATAAATACCTAATACTGCATTAAAAAAAAATTTATTTAAGAAATTCAAGAGTACAAGAAAAAAAAAAGTTTCAATTAGATGCAAATATTGCATGCTATTTATTATTTATATTTAAGTCAGAATTGTTTCAAAAAGAAGCTATAATAGAGCGAACCCAAAAAAAAAATCAAAAATAATATAAAAAATTATCTCTAATATATTTATATATATATATATATATATATATATATATATATATATATATATATATATATATATAAATAAATGGAATAATATAGGCAATACGGAAATATTTCTGCAGTAACGTAGAAAAGAGGAAAAACCAGAACAACCATTTACTAAACAAATCTAATCCTTGAAAATCTCAGAAGTATTTTGAGAATGAATCGCATGCTTCTAGTTGAACTAGTATGTATATGTATGTATATATACACACACACATATATATGTATATGCATAAATATGCACCCGTATTTATTAATTCGCACATTTATGATAAAAAAAAGTTTGAAAAAGAGAACAGTATTACGCTTCAATTATATTATTTTTTATAAGTGGTAGCAGTTCCATGTCACCATTTTCTTTACCATAGTCTTTATTAATGTGATTCGTTGCAATATTATTAGGATCTACTCTTGAGCGAGTACTATTTGTACGTTGCCATTGAGGGGCTAATGCAATAGGGGAGCCCCTGTGACTCAGAGGTGATGATTGTTTGATAAGATTTCGAAGCACTGGTGGCGGAGTACGTACCATTTCCATCGGTGTAAAACTAACTAAAGTCTCTGAATAAAAACGTTTGCGGGGTGGTTCATCGCATCCTGTTAGCCAATAAGTTTTAATGTTACCTTTTCCCTAAATGTGAATTTTTTAAGTTTAAGTGAAAATTGTAAAAACTTATAAATGCTTTTTTTGTTGTTGCTGTCAATTTGAATTGATAAAAACATTATTTCTAAGTTTTATTAAAACCCTCAATCACAATTTTAGTGAAGGCGATCACGACAGCAATTTTTGTTGTTTGAAATAAGTTAATACGTGAAAACAAAAACTTAAACACCAAAAATGTTGTTACAATCCCTGTCAGTCTACCAAAAATATCTCCAGTCACTGTTCATTTTGCCTCATAAAATGATTACTTAAATATTAAACACCTTAAAATTTATATAAGTATTTCAATTTTTTATCAATTTAAATTACAGTATTATACAAAATTTTTTCCTTAATTACATCATTATTTTGCTTAATTCCGGTCACCTTAGAAATTTAATTTTAAAGAGAACTTACCTTTAGAAAAGTTTCACCACGCTCTTCAAAATGGAAACCTCCGATCTTTTCCACAATATTTTTAAAAGCTGGGCTCACATGAATTCGCAGAGCTAAAACAATGTTTATATTTTACATTATTCCTAACAAATTTGGTAACATGACATATATGATATGACATATGTTATATGACATGACATATGTCATATTATTATAAAAAACTGTTAATGAAAACTAAATTTTATTATAATTATTTTATGCTATTTTTGCACATAATTTAGTAATATTCAGCAACATTTAAGTGACTTTATTTTACATACATAAATAATGCAAAAATGTTTGAGACAATTGTGCTCTCGTATGATTTTATTGTATATATATGCACAACATAATAAACTTTCTAATGAGAAACTTTGTACGTCCTATTTATCTTTCATTATTCTCATTTATCTTTAATCATGAAGGTGAAAAAACAAACTTTTTAGAAAATTGTTCCTAGCCTCTAAATGTGTTCTATATAATAATACTAGAGTTGAAAAATTTTCAAAAAAAAATATTTTTAGGTGACCCTCAAAACCCTTGAATGTAAGACAAGTTCCTAATATTATCAAAAAGTAAAGTTCTTTCGGGTCTCTAAAGAAGCGAAATTATAAAAAAATTTCAGAAGTAATCATCATTTTATAAAAAAAATATGTTAATTTTTTCTGCCTAACAAATTTTTAACAAAAAATAAAAGTATGCATCTTTACAAAAATTTTTATTAAAATAATTTTTCTCAGTGTTTTTTATGAAATGATGATTATTTTTGAAATTTTTATTAAAATAATTTTTCTCAGTGTTTTTTATGAAATGATGATTATTTTTGAAATTTTTATTAAAATAATTTTTCTCAGTGTTTTTTATGAAATGATGATTATTTTTGAAATTTTTATTAAAATAATTTTTCTCAGTGTTTTTTATGAAATGATGATTATTTTTGAAATTTTTATTAAAATAATTTTTCTCAGTGTTTTTTATGAAATGATGATTTTTTTTGAAATTTTTATTAAAATAATTTTTCTCAGTGTTTTTTATGAAATGATGATTATTTTTGAAATTTTTATTAAAATAATTTTTCTCAGTGTTTTTTATGAAATGATGATTATTTTTGAAATTTTTATTAAAATAATTTTTCTCAGTGTTTTTTATGAAATGATGATTATTTTTGAAATTTTTATTAAAATAATTTTTCTCAGTGTTTTTTATGAAATGATGATTATTTTTGAAATTTTTATTAAAATAATTTTTCTCAGTGTTTTTTATGAAATGATGATTATTTTTGAAATTTTTATTAAAATAATTTTTCTCAGTGTTTTTTATGAAATGATGATTATTTTTGAAATTTTTATTAAAATAATTTTTCTCAGTGTTTTTTATGAAATGATGATTATTTTTGAAATTTTTATTAAAATAATTTTTCTCAGTGTTTTTTATGAAATGATGATTATTTTTGAAATTTTTATTAAAATAATTTTTCTCAGTGTTTTTTATGAAATGATGATTATTTTTGAAATTTTTATTAAAATAATTTTTCTCAGTGTTTTTTATGAAATGATGATTATTTTTGAAATTTTTGATAGTTTTGATACTTCATTAAAAAAAAACGTTTCAATAATATAAAAATAATAATAAAAGCATAAAAGCATTAAATGTTAAACTTTTTTAATTGTAACGGCTTTTAAAAACATTTGCCATTTTTTATATAACTAAATTTTTTTCATCTTTTTAAGTGTATTAACTTAAATGATTCTTATATAAAAGAGACTTTTGTTGTCTAAGAATGTCGTTGTTTATAACAACAAAATAACTTTTTAATAACGTTTATTATAAAAAATGCATAATTATATAATTTATAACATAAATTAAAAAAAACTATATACAACTTTCAATGATACTTTAAACAAAAATCATTGTCAGTTGCTACTTTATTTAAAAGGGTTTCGATAATTTAAAAACATTAGTAAAGATAAGTTTCAATGTCATTTATTTTTCTAAGATATAATTCGGAACCTTTTTCATTCTGAACGTTTTTGAAATGTTTTTTGAAATGTAAAAAATAATTTTTGCAACCAAATCCAGGGTAATTTGAATGTCTAATAATGGACTAGTTTGTTTCACTTAGATGTCATAAAGAATGTTGTCTCTTACAAAAAAAATAAATGCAATGTCCAATTAAAACTGATACAAAATTACTAATGGAAGCCATACCAACTTTTATCCTTTATAAAGAAACAGACCATAAATATTTTACAACTTTGTATAAATATTACCTCATAAAAATAAATTGTAGCATAACTCTGACAATCTTGATGTTCAGTTTAAATGTTTCTCATTAGGATTATGCCCACTAAAATATTCTATTAAAATGTATGCTGTCTGAAAAATATTATTATCAAGTAAATCCTAAAAACTTTGTACACTACATTTTATATTGTTATTTTATATTATACGAATGTGTTAACAAAAATGTTTAATAATTTATTTAACTTTCATTATATGCATGCATCATATGCCTGATTCTGCTTCTGATGTTGCATAAATTTTTAAAAATCAAATCCTTAATCTTCAACCGTAAGCAGCCAATAAAAAGTGTTATTGTGTATATGATTTACTAACATTAATAGTATTTATATTCAAATTTAAACATTTTAAGAAGATATTTTATGTTTTTGGGAACTGTCATTCTGTATTTTTGGAACCAAAATAATTTTTTACATCAATATTTGTGATATATAAATACTTTAAACTCATTTGAAAACAATAAATAGAAAGGAGAAACGTAAAAAGGCAAGTACCTAAAATTGATAGATGTACATAACTTTTTCACCTAACATTTTACCTAACATTACATTGAATAACCTATATTATCAGAATTATATTATCACATGTTATATTACAAAAAAAAACCTAAAACATAAATCAACATGGAGACTTCGATTCCATATTGGAATACATTACCACATTAAAATTATTTAATTTTTCTTACTTAAAATTTTAAAAATTAAACTGTTAAAGTGAAAAAATAAATAACTATTCAATTTTTATGTTTTATTAAGTGATACAAATGAAAATTTTTTCTTTATTATCTAACAATTTTCATTATTTAAGTTTTTGAGTGAACACTGAAACAATACTATTTTCAGTAAATACTGAAAAATACTATTTCCAGAAAATAC
>NC_088927.1:49405000-49512500 GCF_038396675.1 Hydra vulgaris | reverse complement strand
ACATAAAGTTTTAATTGATAAATATTTTAAAAAAAAATTAATTTTTATACTTTTATATACTTCTTAATATTTATTATACAACTTAAACTAGTAAATATATTATTATTTACTACAGATAAGTTAAACTTTATAAACCCCCTCCCTATATACACTTAAAATTTGATGGATAGCCTATAACTAGCAATATAAAAGTGTTTAATATTTGGGTTCAGCTCTCAAAGATGCTGAACCCAAATATTAAACACTTAAAAAAATTCTAGTTGATGTTTTGGGTTGGTTATGTTAAATTTACGTAAAATGACATTTGTATTGAATATAAGCAAGATTTGCTTAACTCTAGTTTAAGAGCTTATTATGCCACATGGGTAAAAAATTTTTCCAGATTTGCTAACCCTAGTTTTATAAAAATCCTAGATTATAAAAATTTTGTTGGTTAGTTTTAAATACAGATTTCTATTTGAGTTTAAGAGTATTGAGTAAACTATTGTAAAGCAAAAGTATGTTTCTACAGCTTTGTTGTTGAAATACTTGCATTGCTGTATTTGTTTTTTTGAAATACTAAAAAATACCCACTAACCATAATACTTTATTTAGTTTTTAAATATAAAATCTCAGTTCAGAAATCAAAAATCGCAAAACTTCATCAGCTTTTTCAGATCAATAATAGAATCTTTAAACTATGTAGCATTGTTAAAATTTTTCACCAGAAAATTTTTCTTTTTTGTATTGAATTTATATTTACACAGCATTCTTCAACTTCTCTATTTTTCCTTTGTAAATATATTTGTTTAACATGTTTAACATCTATCATTTTAACATGTTTGTTTGCAGTTTGCAAAACACTGACAGACATTTTTTACCTGAGTCCTGCAATACACCTTATCTTTTAAGACACGTTAATGCTCAGGTCCTGTTTGCTTATATATAGCAGACTACATTGAAGTCTTGATTGTCTTATTTGTCTGTAACTGATACTTCACTGATGATATAACAGACTGGATTGAAGTATTGTGGCAGTTTGTTTTTTGCTTTGTCTTCACTATGCTGAATGATTGTTCAACATGAGGATTAATTTACTAAATATACTTAATCTTACAAACTTAAAAACTTCTGCCTATCATTAGCCAAGAAGCGCTTCTTATCATCAATTACAAATGGAAACTTATTGAGTACTAAATTCAAAATAAGTTTTGAGCATAGTCTTAAAAAACAATTTAAAGCCAGGATTTTTTAAATATGAATTTTTGATTTTCAATATTAGGAATTGTCCATAAGGTACATACGCTTGGAGTGGGAGTGAGAGTCTGCAAATAGCATATTTGAGATGAAGAGCAGGGGTCAATTATAATAGTAAGGAGACACTAAGTTAAAGATATCATAAAATGTTGGGAAGGTAGGTTACAAGCCTTGCTACTTTTAGGGAGGCGTAGGGTACTCAAAAAAGTGCATAGCAAAATGCAGGAAAAGGAGGGGGGCAGAGGAGGGTCAAAATAAAAACGTATGTACTTTATGGATGACCCTTTAGTTTTAAAGTAAATGTGCTTGAACAGCTAATTTTTATCTTTCATGTTTAAAACTTCAAATTTGCTCCAATTATTTTTTTCAGAAAAAAAAATGTGTAAACTTTCAAAATGGAATTAACATTTTTTGAAAATAGAAATCCTCAAAATTTGAATTAACTAAGTCCATATGAATAAATTCCTTTTTTTTCCCGCTATTTTTTTGAAATTCAATTGGGAATACTATTATACTTCAAAAAAATTACTTGGTTACAAAATGTTGGGTAAAAAAGGCTCTGAGTATGTTTATTTATATTTTACTGGAGAAATCCAGTAATTATAATTAAAATAGTAATTGTGAATTTTTGGTTGTTTAAGTTGTTTTCATTTTTAATTACAAAATACTTTTGTATTAAAAATTTAAACGGTAAATACATTAAACTGTTATATACAATTATTTAAGTTTAGTCGTATGTTGGAAGAAAAAAAATCAGAAATAATAATATTGCAATTGAAAAAAAAAAAAAGAATAATTTTAAATACCTGTAAAGGGGTACTAATTGAACACAAAGAAGTAAAACCAACAATATCACTAAAGTAAATTGTGACTTCATCAAAATACTCAGCTTCAACCTCTTGCCCCTTCATGAGCTGTCTTGCAACTGACTGTGGCAGCATACGCAAAAGCAAAGCTTCTGTTTTCTGTTTTTCAGAAAGCAATTCACCAGTACGTTGGTTGACAATATCTTCTAGATGATTAGTATACTTCTCCATCATTGCCACCATGTTGTCCAAAATATTGGTCTTTCTGTTTAAAAAAAAAAAGGAAAAAAGTAAATTAATCAAAATAAAACTTTATAACGAATAATACAACTACTCTAGTTTTTTAAATATGGAATTCAATATTCCATACTACTAAATAGTCTATAACTTCATAATCAATTCTATACTACCAAATAGTCAATAACTAGAAATTATGCAACTTACTTGATAAAAATAATTGCCTAACTTAATATAAGACAATATACTAGAACCTAATCAACAAAAAAATTGTAAGCAATCAACTGTATGATCATTCAAAATAATTATTAAAATGAATATTATTGCTAACTTTTAAATTAAAACCAAAATTAAATTAGGACATTTAAATTCTTTTATACCATTTCATTGTATTTATTTTATTTTAGTTACTAAAAATTGATTTAATAGTCAAAAATAAAAATATAATATTAATATTGTTTGAATTTTGTTGAATATTGATTATAGAAAAACAATTTTTATTTATTGTTATTCAATAGGGTGACCATTATTTTTGAAGTTTTAAAATTGGACTGTTTTACCCCTTAAAGGCGTTCCTTTATATGTAAAAATAACTCAGACCAAATATTGACTTAATTGAACAATATTTTGAGGTAGCTCAATGATATCAAAGTTGTACTTGTCACTAATGACAATATTTTATTTACATTTGTTGATGATTGACAATTCAATTATTTTTAGTTTTCATAAGTTTAAAGTACATAGTTCAACAATCAAATTAACGTAAATGGCAACCAGATTGCACAGTTAGCTTTTTTTACTAGAATCGATAATCAAAGAGTTAACCGGTAGTAAGGTGCTGCCTTTGAGTACTGCACCTATTCTTACATCACCATATTGAATTGAATAAAACTATACGTGAGTCGTCTGCATTTACAGTGCAAGAGGTTCAAATGTTTTGGCAAAAGGCGAGAATACCTATACAAGATAACCAAATTGTCAAGCAAAACTGGAAAAAGTCATTTAAATGTGGCGCCTTATAAAAAAGAATAAGAGGCGCCAGACACCGACACAGAAGGCCTGAGAAAATAATTTCAGTTCAACTCTAGAAGACATGTTCAATATGACACATGTAGAGGACAAAGAGTTATTAATAGGACAGACAGAAAAAGGCAGGCTATGATCAATGGCAGGTGTTGATAGGAAGCTTGCCGTAAAAGAGAAGAAGGCAGTAGAAAGATATCATAAAGCGGTGGTTAGACATCAACAGATGAATGAATTGTTTGAAGTGAACAATGAGATTGTAGTTTTTGTGTCATCGACTAGTGGCTTGGATAATGACAGTGATCAAACAGAAGCAGCACTGGAGGGCAGCGAAGAAAAAGCACTTACAGAAACTTCAGCTTGCCACAAAAGAAGTAGAAATCTTGTTGTCACACCACAACTTGCAGCTGCCTTGGACCAAACATAGATTTTAAACTGTAAAGCAGTTTTTGTTATCACAGAAACAATCAAGAGCATTGGTCACAGCCTTGATAACTACGTGTGGAACACAGAATCTATTCAAATACAGCGGCGGACACATCGTTCTTTTCAATCAGCCTAGCTGAAAGATAAGTTCGAAGGAAACTCTTCACTTGTCGTTCATAGGGATGGTAAACTCATGCATGACTTAACCGGAAAGGAGAAAGTGGACCGTCTTCCGGTTATAGTATCAAGAAAACAAGTGTCTCAGTTACTTACTGTTGCCATCTGCCATCAACTGCCATCTGTAACTGGCCAAGCCCATGCCTCTGCCATATTCGAAGCTCTGAAAAGCTGGGTTGTTGGTTCTAAGGTCAATGCCATGTGCTTTGACACAACAAGTCCTAATACTGGCAGAAGCATGGGGTCATGCGTTCTGCTAGAACAAATGCTTGGCAATGAGTTACTTTATTTGCCATGTCGCCACAACGTTCTGGAACTTGTAGTTGGTGCAGTCTTTCAGGCTTGTATGGGATCAACTTTAGGTCCTGAAGTTCTGCTTTTCAAGCGCTTTTAAACTCAATGAGTGTTCATTGAACAGGAAAGATACAATACTAGCATGTTTGATGGTAAAAATGCATGTTTTTTATATTTATATACTTATAAAAAAAGGCCTGTATCAAGTGTGTCTTTGCAGTCCATCTGTACCTAAAGCATGGACGACAGCATTTTGTTCATCAACAGCACCTTATAATGATATTCAACTACTACAATCACTCATTAACTACTCAAGCATTCACCTAGTGATAGCAAAGGTTGCATCAGAAAAGCTTTCCAATCACCTCTGGTATTTGTAGGAGGACCTGATTGGTTTGGCATTATTTGATAATCAGGTCAGCATATCAATGAAGCGTCTGATGGTGAAGGCAATGCAAGAAGCAGATGGAGTAGAGGAGCCGCTGAAACAAATAGCTATTCAATTTAAGACTTTCAAGGACAAGAAGTTAGAAAACTTTATTTCTAAAAGATCTGCCATGCTGATGGAAAAACTGCAAATGCCAAGCGATTTTCTTCGATTCGAACCAGAACTGTGGGAAGAGCATGATAACTTCATTGCATCACTACAGCTTGTCCAAGCTTTGAAGGTAACATTAATTTTAATTAACTAATCAGATTAATTTTTTGAATAGAGTGCTTTATTTCTTTATTTATCCAATTTTTAATTAAATTTTAAGTAACTCACACCGACAGATTTTTATTAAATTTCAAGTAACTCTCACACCTACAGATTTTTATTAAATTAAAAAAGAAAGTTTGATAACATCCAAGTAATTTAATTTTGAATTTTTTTATAAAATATTGAAAAAAATTTAAACTTAATACTTGTTACTAAAAGAAAAATGCAAAGTGAGATGCAACTATTACTTATGCTACATAAAACAAAGTTTTTACTAAAAATGTATTTTCAAATATATGTTTAGTCTGATTCCTTAATTGATAAAAAAAAAAGGTCAATGGGGCAATTGATAATTTTAAACTTATTTAAAAGTAATTTATTGATTGCAATAATTTTGCAAATGACAGGAAAAGCTTTGAGAAAAAATAAATAAAAAGATTGAATGAAAAAAAAAAAAAAAAATACAGTAGGAAGTGAAAATGTTACATACAACAAATTCAAATAATAATAAAATAAGAACTTTAATCTTTAAAGGAAGTTGAAGAAAAATTTTTATATTTTATATTTTTGCTCATTAAAATCATTTTAAAAATGTTAATTAGTTGATACTAATGTTATTACAGGGTTATACGGAAATGCAAAAAAAAAATTAAGGTTAATGCTAAAAAAATGCAAAAATATAAATTAAAACAAGAAAATCCAAATGAGAAAATAGAAAATATGAAATTAAAATAAGAGATTTAAAAAAAAATCCTTTAATTGTATATTAAATTGTAAACAAGAAAATTAGATTTAAAAAAAAAGAAAAACAAAGTGACTAAGTACAGTTAAAAGAAAAAACATTCTTAGTTAAATACAGCAATTATTATATATTTATTATATTATAATTAAAATAACATATTAAATATTTATATTAAAATAACAATAAAATAAGAACTTCAATAATGAAAAAAGTATTTTTACCACAAATAAAAGTAATCTAAATAAGTGAAGCAAAAAAATTAATGATATTATAGTTAACTTCATATATAACATTCATCAACAAAGCGAATTCACAAGTGTTTCAAATGAGCTTTAGGGCTTCTTGTTATTTTTTGAAAATATTCACTTAAAGAGTGTCCCAAACCTCCGAGACATGTTGTATTCATATTAAAGAGAATAATAAAAAAAATGTTTGGGTTAAATTTTTTTGATTAAAACAAAAGAATAAATGAATACCAAGAAAAACTAACTTTTTAATTTTAGTTGAAGCTTGCCTTTTCTGCTTAATTGTAGGCCTAAAAGTCAGCATAATATACACCGCAATCTACAGACTTGATAATTTACTAGATTTTTAGTACATGACGTCATTGACTTTTGTTTGTTTACATAATCTATCTCTTGTGCAAACAAAACAAAAATCAATGACATCATGTACTCTTAGGAATAAAATGCGCTTGAATAAGTTATCAAGTCTGTAGGTTGGGACGTATATTATGCTGACTTTTAGGCCTACAATAAAACGGAGAAGACAAGCTTCGACTAAAATAAAAAGTTACTTTTTCTTTGTTCAAATATCAAAGTAATCAAAAAAATTCATCCCAAACTTTTTTTTCTATCATTCTCTTTAATATGAACACAACTTGTCTCGGAGGTTTGGGATCTAATGAGAATAAACCCAAATAACATTTTTTATCACACCTTTATTCACATTTTTTTTAGAATTTAGAGGGTGTTACTAAAACTTTTATAACTTTTAAAATATTAGCGATAATTTTGTTATGCAAAAAGAATAAAAATGCTAAAAAAAATTTAAGAATAAATAAAATCTTGTTTTTTTAAAACTTTGATAGTTTTTCAACTGGTCAACCATGACCGGCAAGAATTCATTTTGGGTGGTCAAAATAGCAACTTTAGCCATTTCAGGCAGTCGTTGACCATTACCTGACTGTTATTTTCCACACTGTATATATATATATATATATACATTAAGAAAATAATACTTTAAAAAAAAAAAATTTTTTTTTTTTGATTAAAGTAACTTTGTATAGATAAAAGTAATTTTTTTTTTAATATCAAAAAATTACTTTTTCATGCTGTGGTATCACTATAGTAATGGTGGTTGTGTCAATAAAGTGTATTTATATCAATAAAAATTATATTCAAATCAAGCAATAAAATAAATACTCACAAATTGTTTCTCTTCATTAAACCTTCTATTTCTTTGCGAATATCTGTAAATGATGGTCGTTCATCAGCATTCTCAACCCAAGACTTTTTCATTATATCTCTCAAATCTTCTGCATTCTCAATCAACTGAGGGACATGCGGTCTAAATGGTGGATTTTCACCATTCTTAACACGCATTACAATCTCTAAAAAAGTTAATACTAGTTTTAATTTAATTCTAAATATTTTCCTAAATATCTGTTATACTTTAAATCAAATTATAAAACTAGCAGAAATAACAAGTTTTGTTAAAAATAGGAAATTCAATTTGATTAACTCCCTAAATATCTGTTATAGTTCAAACCAAATTATGAAACTAACAGAAATAACAAGTTTTA
This sequence comes from Hydra vulgaris, assembly GCF_038396675.1. Taxonomy (NCBI): domain Eukaryota; kingdom Metazoa; phylum Cnidaria; class Hydrozoa; order Anthoathecata; family Hydridae; genus Hydra; species Hydra vulgaris. The sequence continues at coordinate 49,505,055 of NC_088927.1, read as the reverse complement.
ATAAAAATAAAAAATTCAATTTGAATATCTCCCTTATTATTTATTTTCATCTACTTATTATCTCCTTTACCATTTAGTTACCAACATCATATATCTAGTCAACTACATCATTTTATAGTCATATAAGTTTATATAATTATTTATTATTATTAATATTTATTATATATTAGGGGTGGGAGTTAAGGTTAGTTTTAGCCTAACTAAATTTAGTCGACTAACTTTTTAGTCTAACAAAATTTAGTCAACTAACTTTTTAGTCTAACTAAAACTAGTCGACTAACTTTTTAGCGTAAATAAATTAGTCGAATAACATTTTAGTCTAACTAAAATTAGTTGACTAACTTTTTAGTCTAACTAAAATTAGTCGACTAACTTTTTAGCGTAACTAAATTTAGTTGACTAACTTTTTAGCGTAAATAAATTAGTCGAATAACATTTTAGTCTAACTAAATTTAGTCGACTAACTTTTTAGCATAACTAAATTTAGTCGACTAACTTTTTAGCGTAACTAAAATTATTCGATTAAAACAAAATTTAGTACGAAAAACTGAATAACCTATGCCATGAAATTTTCACACCTGATGGCACATTATTGTGGCGGTTGAATGTCCCAATTATGGTTCATAGGGGCCAGTCAAATCAAATTCGTAACGTATTAAATCAAATTTGATTATTAGAATTTTTTCCCAGCTCTGAGACAACTACCAATGCGGTTGTTGCAACTGTTTATAAAAACCCAATGGGTATGGAATCTAAAAAAGGCACCCTTTGAACTTTTAATTAACATTCTGCAGTTTAATTTAACGTCTAATTCGGGGTTGGGAAAGCGAACTTGTTGGGGTATTTTTGTTCTCACACTCCAATCACCGCGATTTTTTTGAGAAACATTTTCATTTGACTTAACAACATTCTTGAGTTATCAGTTTGCATGATGCCTAAAAGCGTCATATCTGAAATATCAAAAAAATCCTGCCCACGCCGCTGGTAAAGCAATATACAAAAAATAAAATTTTCGCAAGAATCACAAGCGAAAAGAAACTTGCTAATTGATTCATTTTGAAAGAAGATTTTTGGAACCTACTGAAAGGACTCAGTTAAAAAATAATATCAGTTTTTTACTTCATAAAAATTTGCATGCGCGATAATTGACACTTATGAGTAATGACTCATTACTCATAAGTGTCAATTATCGCGCATGCAAATTTTTAAGAAGTAAAAAACTGATATTATTTTTTAACTGAGTTAAAAAATAATATCATGCTCATTACTAATGAGCATTTAATTACCTAGTTCATTGAACAAATTTTTTTAAATGGAACATTTCAATCTTGTTTTTATGACGAATTCCATAAGTGACCGTTCTTCAAGTGGATTTATCAAAAATTTTCCTTTCGAAATAAATTTTTTGATCATTATTTGAAAAAACAAACTAGTAAAAATTTAATATGTTGCTATACTGAAGATAAAGTTTCATTACAAATAGTTTGATATATACAGATATTTTATTTTCATATTTCTTGCAGTTAAGCGAATAAACTTCCTTTATAGATTTCAAAACGTAGTTATCGAAAGCGCTCATTTCTCAAGTGCTACTTCCAAAAGTGAAACTTTTGGAAGTTTTGGAAGAGCATTATTTGAAATAGCAACTTGCGAAAGTCTAATTTTCAGAAGTATTATTTGCGAAAGTTACTTTGACAAATTTTAAGGCTTCTATATATTCGTTACGAATAAAAATAAACACTAATTGTATATACCCTTTTGAAAGATATTCCAGAAATCTTTGAAATCTTTCGGTTAACAACGCTATTTCAAAGGCTTAAAATAGCAACATAAGAAAAATTATCCCAGATAAGTAACATTCATAAAATTGGATTTTATTATACATTGCCTATAAATTTTCATTTTCATATTAGTGATATATAGTATTGGAGCCAGCTAGAAGGGAAGGTGGTGTTGGGGGTATGACACTCACTATCTATTACCATGGAACTATAAGAGATGGACGTGCAACCTATTGTTTTACATCAAAGAGGCCGCAGAAATCAGCGAGCCATGGGAGTTTCCGACAAACTCTAAACTTTCACCCGTCAACAAATAAATCTATTAAAATGGCTGCCCTTAGTTTTTAAACAGAAACTCTGATCACGTGGTATTAGTTTAAATTTTATAGCATTTGTTTAATAAGACTGTTCAGAATAAGTAACTACTTCACGTGTTGACAAATTACTAAACAATTTACACCAAGGAAAAGGAAATCAGTTGTCGGCACGAACAGATTTCCATCATTTTAGGAATATAGTTATATATATATATATACATAATTTCTATATAAAAATCCTTAGAACCTATTCTTCAAGAAAACATAAATAAATACTTGTTATAAAAAGAGGAAAGAGTAAACTTGCAATTTCCACCTGGACACTTTTAAAAAACACTTTTTTTTCCTATAAAAGTAAACCTTGAAGTTTTGAAACTAAGAACTAAAAATTTATGTATAAAAGTTAAAAAGTGTCCACATTCCATTAGATTCGTCATCCCTTCTTTAATATATACATAAAGTTTTATAAAAATTGGATGTGTTTTGGTACTAAGGAATCCTAACCTCCAAAAGCTTTGTTTTAAAAAAACGTTCCCGCTTCGAGCTTTTTTCTTAAAAGTGGTCTTAAGATATGGATAAAATTTAAATGAAGCCATATAAACCATAGTACTTTCTATATATGGCTGGAAAGAGGTTGAGTAACACTAATTGACGCGAAAAACCTCAAGGTGTTTGCTTAAGCATACGAAAAGATATAAAGGAGTAAAGTTCATGAAAGTTACGTGTTTTTTGTCAAACGTCAAATGTTTTTCGTTGAGCCGTGGAATCGCTATCTATTGCTGTTATCTTGAATAACTAAAAGGAAATTGATGTAACTAGTTCGACGAATCCGACAGACTTTATAATTTAATTTCTATTGTTTAAAACAAAAGATTTGTAACAATGCGCAATGAGCATGGTTCGCAAAAAAAAAAAAAAAAAGGTTGCACGTCCATCTCTTATAGGTCATGCTATTGCCGATATTTAGTTTGATCATTCGGCAAATTAAGATGTTATTATAGTTATTAGCAAATCTCAGCAATCGAGTTATATATTTTTATACTCAACAAGTATAATTTTTAATCGGCAAATATTCTTACGGCAGTTTTCAACTTTTCACCTCCCCCTCCCCCCCCTGTATACTCCCCCTGTGTATTCCCCCTGAATATACTTAGTCTCTAAATATTTAATTTCATATCAGCGATAAGAAGTACCAATTTATTAACGCTAACTTCCATCATTTTTCTCAACAAGCTTGTCATTTAATGCGAAAGCTTATATATGCAACACTATCATTACATTCATAATTAAAACTTTATCATTTTCTCATTTTTTCAACGTACGGACAAATAAGCACGGAATTGCGCTTAAATTGGTTGGCGTATTTAGGTTATGTTTGTTACAATTTAAGTACATTTAAGCTTCGGCAATTTATTTATTCTAAAATGCACACCAAATGTTATACATATTAATAGAGTTTTTAAAATGCAAAACATTTAATAGCATTTACCGAGAAGCTCATCGTCTGCATTTAAAATTGCAACCCCGCAGTTAAATCGTTTTTAATAACTGTAAAATAAGATAAACATTCTATTAAATGGCTGCGGTCGCTTTATCAAACCAGAAAATTTCTTATCACTTTTTAATTACTTAAAAAATGCAGAATATCTATCATTTTAAAGTACATTTTCATTTTTTGTTAAAAAAAAATTAAGTCACGATATACTTTTCCTAAAATAATGTATTTTTTTTTGGTATCAAAAATTTAATTTTTAGTCGTATATAAACTCATTTAATTATATTAAATATGGCTGTATACTAGGCAGCAGCAATTTTTGGTATTAAATTGCTTCAAGTTGGAGTAGATAGTTTGTTATAAAATAAGAGTTTTAGCGTGAAAAGTAAGATCTAAAGTTAACTAGAAGCAATCTTATTTAAAAAGTAAGTTTGAAATATCAACTTAAATAAACCGCATTTGAGACACCATTTTTTGTAGAATTATAAAGAAAAGGTAAGGTTAATGAAATCATTCATTATGAAATAATGAATGATTTTATTAACATAAACTTGGGTGGGTCGTAATTAATACATGAAAATGTAAAATACATTTACAAATGTAAAAAAACTTAAATTTAAATAACATAGAATCCGGAAGACTTGCAACGTTCATATTTTGCACTTAGTTTTATAGTCTAATTAAGCAATTGGTTTTTCTAAAAAAAAAATTGAAAATCGGATAATGATACTTTGCAAAAAATTGGGATGCTTGTAGCCTGGAAACATAAAAGCCCTTAAGTTTCTGGGGTCCCCCCCCGCCCCAAACATGAGAGCAACAACTTTATAAAATCATTTTTTAAACATGTTGCAATCTTGTTTGATTGTTTTTAAAACAAAACAGTTCAAGTTCTAAATTTAAGAGTTTTTATTTAAGAACAATAAAATAAATTCAAAAATAATTATTACAAGATATTTCCGTATTACATTGATTAAATTGCACCAATTTTAAACCAAATTAAAAAATTCCAAATTTTTGTACAAAAACATCAACATTTGAAAACATTCAGCCGTCATACTGTTTCGCTTAGCATACAAATTGTTTAATGCGTCAGAAAAAAGGCGCTCACTTGGTGCACTGGTAACAGGTGTACATAAAATCATCGTTGAAATGCAATACAATATTGGAAAAACATATTGATTTTGATGCCAAAACTCTAAAACATTTTGTTCGTGCACTGACAATCTTATATATTCACTGATTTCTTCTTTTAAATCTAAGGTTACATTTTTATCACTATCACTTCCGGAATCATCTTCTTCATCCTCAAATGACAACTTAAATTTTTTTGATTCCTTTGTCACCTTTTTAATTGGAATTATTTCACCAACTCTTTTTGCGAGATAAAAATCTGACAAAAATTCTTTTACAATTTTTAAATATTTCTTTTTTTCGTACTTTTCAAAGAATTGAAAACTTTTATAATTTGGATCCAAAAAAGTGGCACACAATAAAAAGGAATTATTCTCTAATTCATAGGAATCTTTGTAAGTTTGTAAAGATTCTAACAAATGTGATTTCAATATTACAATTAAAGGAGGAGTTTCACTTTTATTCTTACTCAGCTGCTTCTCAAGGTACTTTAAACTTGGAATAATTAAAGAACACGTTGCATACCTATCGCCAGATAGTAAAACACTTACTTGATTAAAGCTTAATAAAGCATTTACCATTACTTTTAAGTTAACCATTTCATCATCATCGAGTAAATATTTTCTCATATCTTTGTATTGTTGTTTTGAATTAAAGATATCTTTTACGTAGGAGTGAAGCTTAAGCATTCGCTCTGCCATGAGAAGCGTAGAGTGCCAACGAGTTTTCACATCTTGAATCAAATGAAGTATGTGTACCTTCTTCAACTAAATCTATGACATTTTTAACAACTAATTGCAAAACATGTCCCATGCATCTTATTGGTTGAATGTTTAAACAAACTTTCAAAGAATTTAGACAGTTGCGTACGTTATTGGCGTTGTCTGATACTATACTCATTATTTTATCATCCACTTTAAACTTTTCTACGATTTTTAGCAAAGCCTCTTTTAAATTATCTGCATCATAGCGGCCATTAAGGTATGCAAAGCCCAAACAAAAACTGATGAAATTTGTTTTGTCAGAAATGAAATGTGCACTTGCAGATATGTAACTATAGTTTTGACAGGACGTCCATCCGTCAGTAGTAATAGATAAAACTTTAATTAATAATAATTTTCATTTCAAAAGTTCAACTTTTTCTTGATATAAATCAGTTAAAAGAGATCTTAACTTTTTTTGGCAAGGCACTTTATACTTTGGATTTAAACTCAAAACAAATTCTTTAAATGCATTACTTTTTACCAACATAAATGGAAGACAACTGGCAATAATGAAAATTAAAAGAGCTCTATCAATCTTATCGCTAACTTCTTTTGACAAGCCACTTATAGTTCGTTTTTTTTTCGGCGTTATTATTTCGTGATAATGTTCAAGATGGTAATCTAATAATATCTTTGATGTTTTACAAGAGTACTTTTTAGGTCTGCTACTATTACATTGATTGCATATCCATTTTGATGTTTCCTCCTCGATTGAGTAATATTTGTATGTAGTTTTAGCTGCTTCTTCAATTGACTGAGTATCAACTTCAATTACTGTTTGAGCGGATGAAAAACTTGAACTTGTTTCGCTATCGTTATGATTTGCAGGGTTTTGTTCAACTATAGTCTTTCTTTTATCCAACCTTTTCTTTAAATCAGATATTGGAGCAGCATATTCAATTGGAGAAAACGTATTATTTTTCGACATAGTTTAAAAATGCAATTTCTTAAAGTAAATTTAAATATATTTTTGAGAATAACGGTTTATCTAATATATAGCGGGAAACCATTACTTTGAGGTGTCAGTTAAGACATTTCTTAAATTTTGTTGTGTTGAGAAATTATATGAACATAATATGAATTAAGACAAATAAATCAACTTAAAGACATTCATTAAAGTTTATTGTTTTTAAGAAATTTAAAATACGAAATATAATTTGTGACAATTAGGTAATAAAAATGTTTTGTTTGTACCTAGTAATGCCCTACATTTTCTTTTATTGAATTAAATAAAAATTGGTTTGTTAGTAGAACAACTCCGCCAAAAACAGCTGATATTTTATACCGAATACACAATTAGTTATTAGCATTTTAATAATAATTTAAAAAAAAAAAAAAAAATTGAGAGTTGAACAAGATATATATTCAATTAGTAATTGAATATATAAAACACAGTTTTTACAGTGACAACAATATGTAAATGTTACGCAATTAATGTTTTTTATTATTTCTATATTGTGTAATTGTCAATTATTATTGTCGTCACTGTAAAAACTGCGTTTTATGAGTGTAAAACAAAAAAAATAGGTATTATTACCTCAAAAAATGATTGCTGGTATTATATAAAAGAAATCCAAAAAAGCTTCTGCATACAACACCTTTCAAAAATATGGCACCATTTTTTTTTCTAATAATTTATGATTCATTTTAATTAGAAATTGAAAAAATCCAGATTTAAACCGCTTTTCATTGAAAGTTAAAATAAGTACTTAGTAATAAGGAGGGATTAATTGGATATACAAAACTCTAAGTGTATATCTCGCAAACTTGAGAAAAAAAAGTCTTCTCCAAAAACTTAAAAAACTCTGAAAATCAACTTTGAAAAAGATGCCATGGAGATCTAAATTGTAACTTACAGCAATTTGCTATTAAAAAAATGGCGCTCAAACCACTTCACAACTAACACATAACAAGATTTTAAAAAAGTATTTTTCGCAAATTAAAAACTTAGCCGACTAAATTTGGTTAGATTAAAAAGTTAGTCGACTAAATTCAGTTAGACTAAAAAGATAGTTGACTAATTTTAGTTACGCTAAAAAGTTAGTCTACTAAATTTAGTTTGACTAAAAAGTTAGTCGACTAAACTTAGTTAGACTAAAAAGTTAGTCGACTAATTTATTTATACTAAAAAGTTAGTCGACTAATTTTAGTTACGCTAAAAAGTTAGTCAACTAAATTTAGTTAGACTAAAATTAGTCGACTAAATTTAGTTACGCTAAAAAGTTAGTCGACTAAATTTAGTTAGACTAAAACTAGTCGACTAAATTTAGTTAGACTAAAAAGTTAGTCGACTAAATTTAGTTAGACTAAAAAGTTAGTCGACTAATTTATTTACGCTAAAAAGTTAGTCGACTAATTTTAGTTACGCTAAAAAGTTAGTCGACTAATTTTAGTTACACTAAAAAGTTAGTCGACTAAACTTAGTTAGACTAAAAAGTTAGTCGACTAATTTATTTACGCTAAAAAGTTAGTCGACTAATTTTAGTTACGCTAAAAAGTTAGTCGACTAAATTTAGTTAGACTAAAAAGTTAGTCAACTAAATTTAGTTAGACTAAAAAGTTAGTCGACTAATTTATTTACGCTAAAAAGTTAGTCGACTAATTTTAGTTACGCTAAAAAGTTAGTCGACTAATTTTAGTTACGCTAAAAAGTTAGTCGACTAAATTTAGTTAGACTAAAAAGTTAGTCGACTAATTTTAGTTAGACTAAAAAGTTAGTCGGGTAATTTTAGTTACGGTTTTTTTAGTTAAGGTAGTTACAATTTTTAGTTTTGGTCACAACACTATTATATAGTTACCAAATTTTGTTATAGATTAGCTATTTACAAGATTTAAAAAGATTACAACAATAACAAGAAAGAATTAAGCTCAGAAGGTCCTAGTATCCATCTAAAACTTAAAAACTTAATCGCATAGGAGAGGTGGCTTCTCTTTATTCTTACTGATACCACTAGAGTTGTCGTGAAGTGGTATCAGATTGAGGAAGACTTCCATAAACTTGCAACCAAGAATTTGTTGATACATCCCACAGTGAAGATCATTGCCAGAATATACTACTGGCTGTTTGAGAGCACTGAAAGATGATGTGTTAAAAAATAATTGTAATCAAGTGACTTTTTTTAAACATGTCTTTAATAAAGAATACAATTTCAACAAATAGTTTAAAATTAAATTTCATTCATAAAAAGTTGAAAATGTTCCATTTTCATGAAGTTTTTTTATTAAAACTCAGTTAACTCAGTTATAGCAATTCCCAATTTCTTTTTTCTCAGATCTCTTATCATTACTTTCAAATTTATTTAAAAAATGCTCATCTGAACCTTGTTTTCCTGTCTGCAGGAAAATGACATCTTACAACTCCAATTTTAAAATACTCTCTAGATCACTGACTCTTTGTTGATGCCAAATCAGTCTTACTGTTATTAAGTTTTTAAATCTTTAATTAAAAAACTACTGATCTTGAAAAAAATTTTAACAATCTAGTTCTAGCGCTGACTTGTTAAACATTATGACAAAGGGCTATCATGCTTTGGTTGGAAACAGTGAGGCAAGGGCTATTGCTCCTGACATATCAAAACCTTCCAATTAAGACTGACATGCTGGTTTTTCCATTAGCTCGCTTCAAATGGTGTATCTGGGAAAGCTTTAAAACTACTGAACCTTTATTTTATAACTGAAAAATTTAAGTTATCCTCGATGGACAATACTTTCCTTCGTTTCCAGTAACTTTTCAGTTTATCACAAGATGCTATCTTTGGTCATTCTTCTCTTATACTGATAATCTCATCTACCTCCTAAGCAACTGCTGATGACAAATATTTTAATCAGGTTCTAATACATTTTAGGACTTTCAGGTTCCTAAGCATTTGCTGATGACAAAACTCTTTTAATAAATAATCTTTGCCAAAGTCTTTACAAAACATGTTTTTACAAAAATACTTCTGTTACAAAAGTCATTTTGTTGTTTATCAATCAAAATTAAGCAATTTGTTGTTCAACAAAGTTGTATTCGGTTTTTTTCTTCTCAAACATCAGTGATTTGAATTTAATGTCTTTGTTTTTCTAACTCATGTAACTTAAAGTTTTTATAGTTTTTTGTCAACTGCTTTCTTAGCCCTCTTTTTTGCTTTCTGTTTTCCTAACTTTAATAATAAAGTTGTTTGCAGCCTTATTGAGAGTGAATTCGTTTGAAAAAATATATATTTTTAAAGTCTTAGTCAAAAAAGATTTTTTTCTTAATCTATAAGATCCTATTCTTAATCTACAAGTTGGTTGAAAGATGCAAAAAATACTACAAACTTTTTTCAAAAGACTTTTATTCATTCACCTTCACAATTCATTTTTAGGTTCTTTAGAAAATTAGCATCATATATAAGATGCAATAACTACAACAAACTTTTATTCATTCACCTTCACCATTCAATTTTAGATTCTTTAGAAAATTAGCATCATATATAAGATGCAATAACTACAACAAACATTTATTTGTTCACCTTTACAATAAGAAAGTTGGCATAATATAAAAGATAAAATACATCGAAATAAGTATCAATGAAATTATTTGCATTTTTATTAAAGTTTAAAATGCTCCTAAATAAAAAGCAAAAACTGTTTTTACAAAACTTTTTTAAGGTTTAAAAAAGAAAAGGTTTTGTATTTTACATTAATTGTGTTAATCAATGAAGATGTAAAATTTTGTTAAATAAAAAAGAGTAATGATTGTTTTTAGAAAACCGTTTTTGGATAGTTTTTTTTAATGTTATTTAAAATAATATTGTCATTAAGAGTGTTGGTTTAATCATTACTCTAATAAGAAATTTTCTAGCAAATGTTAATAGCAAATGTTGATGTTAAAAACTGCATTTTCAAAAAGCACAACAACATATATAAACCAATAACCATTTTGTTTTATAAGATTTTTTTTTATATGGTCTAATAAACCCTAATTGAGTAAAAACGGAGTTTTTGAAGAACTTTAATAAAAAACACTTTTTATTTAAAAAGCTCCCTATACTTCCTTTACTTGAACCAAATAAAACAGTGTTAGACAGCTGTGAGCATAGAGCAGTGCTGACAAGATGTGAGCTTTAAGTGCCACTGGCCAGCTGTGAGCATAGAACAGTGCTGGCCAGCTGTGTGCTTTGAGCACTGGCCAGCTGTAAGCATAGAGCAGTGTTAGCCAGCTTGGAAGTACTTGTTAAGTAATATATAAATTATTATTTTCTCATTTAAAATATAAAAACTAATTGGATTCATGATATTCCAAGATAAAAAATTATTTTAGATCTTGATAAAAAATCAATTATTGCACTATTCATTATAAAACAACATTTTATCAATAAGGCCGTATACTATCCAAAGATTATTTTCTCAAATTCAACAATTTTCTTTTAATTTGGTAAAGTTTCAGCAACTGTAGTTAACATTGATATAAAAATAAATACTACATTAAAAAAACATTTTTTACCACCTATAAAATTCTAATGACTCAACATTAAAACTTAATGTCAAAACCTAGTCTCATAACAAAACTAGTTTAATTTTGAAACATATTAAGAAATTATTAAGATAATCATATTTAAAAAATAAACACTTAAAATCCAGACAACTAACACCCAACACAAACCTAATCATTTAGTTTTTATTTTGTTGCAAAAATATTGCATATTTTAATTTTTTTTAGGCAAGTTCTTTTGTAAGTTCAAATCAAACAGCCATTATAGAATTGGAGACTACTTTAAATATTATGCTTTCATTTTGTTTGGATTTTCACTAAAAGAGTAAAATTTATCTGAAATCTTAGATTTCAGATAAATAAATAAAGATAGATAAATCTTAGATTTCAGATAAATTTTTTAGTGAAAATTTCCTCATCACAATATTTCAACTGTTTTGTAAGAATTTTTTTTGGAGACCAGACATTTTTAAATAAAAAGTTTCTGACTGTTAAATTATTAAATATCAATGTTTGAAAAATAAACTTACCATGAGGTTCTAAATAAGAAGTACTCCAAGGTCCTTCCCTTGTATGGAACTCTTGTGTTATAATTGCAAAGCTATAGATATCACCTTTTTGCGAACCTCTCAGTGGAGGATTAATCAACCGCAGAAGTTCAGGTGCTTTATACAACAAACCTAAGTTATAAGAATAACAAATTATAAAAAGTAATGCATGATTTTAGAATCTTTGAAGATTCATTTAAGAATTAACTGCTGAGAAAAACTTATTGACCTAATTTTGAAATTCAAAAAAAAATTTAAATTTTTCTTTGGAAATAATTAACAAGATAAAAATATATCATTAATAAAAAATAAAAAAAAACTCACTTCTATAGTTAACATTTGTTGATTCCACAGCAGAATTATCGTGTTTAAACTCATGCAGACCAAAATCAGTAATTTTAAGAGTCCATCTGACATCAATAACACAGTTAGAAGATTTTAAATTACCATGAGATTTTATATCACTGCAATGTAAAAACTGCATTCCTTTCACTACCTCGTGAAGTAAAGATAAACAAAACAGTGTGTCCAGTTTAATATTATCATTTTCAAGAATATCCTAATAAACAAAATAGTGTGTCCAGTTTAATATTATCATTTTCAAGAATATCCTAATAAACAAAACAGGGTGTCCAGTTTAATATTATTATTTTAAAGAATATCCTAATAAACAAAATAGTGTGTCCAGTTTAATATTATCATTTTCAAGAATACTCTAATAACAAAACTAAAAAATAAAACTTGAAAATAAAAATGAATAAAATTTTTTTAAATAAAAAATTTGTCGAAAACATTTAAATTTACATATAAAAATAAATTAATTTCTGTAAATTTTTTTCAAACATTTTTGCAGCGCAAAAAGAAATTGCTTTTTGCTTTTTTGTAAAAAAATATTGGTACATTTGCACTTAAAATCTAAAAAAAACAACAACACTATATTTAGGTAACTTATTAGGTAACACTATACTAGGTAATTTTACTTACAAATCGATTTTACTTTCTAGTAAAAACAGTAAACAAACATGAATTTGTAACAACTGGTGAAATAAATTTTACTTTTTCACAACTGTCACAAAATGTTTTTTATAGAATAAAATATTTTTTTCATCTTAAATTAATATCTTTATAAGCTTTTTTCTTTATCTTTTTTGAAGTAGAAGACATCGGACTTATTTATAATAATTGACAAAGAGAACAAGTAAAAATAATTTTTTAAACAAATCAACAAATTTCGATGCTAGGCAGTAATTAACCTTTTTAAAAAAAATTTATAAAATGTACTCGAGCATTATTAAACCCCAATTATGTTTACATAGTTTCTATAAACTCATACCTTAAAGACTACCGCACTCATATACTCACCACCTACCTTGAAGATTATTATTTAGAGACATTATGCATTTCTGCAGTTTTTGTCGATATTTGTTAGGTTCACAGAAGATTATTCTTTGGTTAAAGATCCAAAAGAAATTATCTTTATACACCCCATTTTAAGGTTATAGCATTTCACATAGCTCTTTAAACTTCTTTTGGAGTTAAAAAGTTGAGTGAGGGTTGCAACCACAAAAAATAACCTCTTTGAATGTAGTGGCCCCCTTGGCCTTGGGGAAGTGAATAACATTTAAAAAAAACACACACATACTCAGCCCTCGGAATTAGGGTTGGCATTCAGCAATGCCAACCTAGAAGTGTTTGAGGTCTGCAAAAAATTGCTGACCTCGTTTCTATGTTTTATGGTAAGACCTTTGTATTAAATTTTATTTACAGACCTCTTTTCAAAATTAGGAAAAATGAGGTCGGCAATTATTTGCCGACCTCATTTTTCCTAATTTTGAGGATTGCATACTTAAGGTCAATTCCAGTATTGCTTGTTGAGCTACAAGTAAACCATCTTTTTACATTTTTATGTAAATATTAGTTTTGGATCTGAAGTATTTATGTTACACTTAGATTTATCTAACCATAATACACTTTTCGCCTGTTATTTTGTTAAAATATTATGTTCATTTGCAAACTCTAATGGTGATTCTTGGTTTTTGCCTGCACAACAAAATATAACCCTGCTTCATTTAAATTCACGAATTTTATCATCTGTCTTTTTTAAGCTTTACTATTAACTTCTACCATCCTGTCTTTTTTAAGCTTTACTATTAACTTCTACTGTCTGGTTTACTATCAACTTCTACATGATTGTGGTTACTTGGTTACTAAAACCAAGTTTTGAAATTAAAAAACTAAACTAGTTTATAAAAAAAATTTTGAAACAATACTTTGTGAAAAAGGTTTTGAAATATTACTTTTTGATTTATGATTCATTCGTTTAAAAAAAAATTGATTAAACAGTCATACAAAAAAAAAAAACAGAAAAATTATTCACCAGCAATTAACATATAAGTTATAAATTTTTTAATAGATATTCTAAAGGTTTGTTGTTCGAGAAAAAGCATTTTTTTTAGAGTTTCCTTAGTTTTGGAAATTCTACACATACTCGTGGCTTTGCTAGGAGTAGGCTTTTGTCAAACATGTAAAAAGCCATCATAAAATCTTTCTTTAAAAAAAATTTTCAATTTATATAAAAAATTTTCATACATGATTTTAATCTTTTAGACAAAGTTTTTAGACTCAATTAAAATTAGATAAAACTTTAAATTGAGTTGATGTTTTACTTTTGTCTTTTTGTGACGTTTGTTTTAGAATGTTTTTGAACTTTTAATATCAAGTTTGACAGCAATTCTTGCCGATCAAATTTGATCGTCCAGAATTGATTTTGAAAGGTCAAAATATCATTTTTTCCAGAAGTAGATAATCATTGATTGGCCGCTATTTCGAGCACTATATATATATATATATATATATATATATATATATATATATATATATATATATATATATATATATATATATATATATATATATATATATATATATATATATATATATATATATATATATATATATATATATATATACATATATATATATATATATATATATATATATATATATATATATATACATATATATATATATATATACATATATATATATATATATATATATATATATATACATACATACATATATATATATATATATATATATATATATATATATATATATATATATATATATGTATATATATATATATATAAAGTTTATTTACATATATATATAAATATATATATAAATAATATATATATATATGCATATATATATATACATACATACATATATATATATATATATATATATATATATATATATATATATATATATATATATATATATATATGTATATATATATATATATATATATATATATATATATATATATATATATATATATATATATATATATATATATATATATATATATATATATATATATATATAACCTGTGTGTGTGTGTAAATAAACAATTTTTATTGAGTCAATATAAAATTTTTATTGAGTCAATATATGTATGTATGCATATATATATATACATACATATATATATATATATATATATATATATATATATATATATATATATATATATATATATATATGTATATGTATATATATATATATATATATATATATATATATATATATATATATATATATATATATGTATATATATATATATATATATATATATATATATATATATATATATATATATATATATATATATATATATATATATAAAACCTGTGTGTGTAAATAAACAATTTTTATTGAGTCAATATAAAACACTAAAACCTATTAAGATAAAATAAAGAAAGATACAATTATGTAAGAAGATTTTATACAGGCCTGCTCGAACCATGCTAACCTTTAAACATACCAAAATAGAAAGAATTTCAGTAAATCTCAGTTTTAATTGTTCTATTTAAATTTGAAATAAAATATCTCAGTTTTAATTGTTCTATTTAAATTTGAAATAAAGATTAAAAATTTAAGATTAAAATTTGAGGTTAAAGATATTGCCATTAAAGTTAAATTTAGTAGCTTGAATGAACTCAAAACTCAAACTTAACAAAACCTTATAGCAAAAGAAGGCTGAAACTTATCATTTTCCTTATAAATTGTAATGAAAAAAAAACAAACCTGTAGACTACCTCGAGCACAATATTGAGTAACAATAGCGATATTTCCAGTATCCACACAGGCACCAATAAACATGTTTATGTTGTCATGACGAATGTCTCGCAACTAGAAATACATATTAACTATATATTACTAAAAAAAATCTTAGCAAATGATTTTCAATTAGATATATAACTTAGGACAAAGTTAAAAAATCTTTAACCTGTTTTAGTTCCATTAAAACATTGCGATTTAATTCAACTGTCCGCTTCTTCAATCGTCTTACTGCAACTAAAGTTGATTTATAGTATGCTGTTGTTGTAAAGTGCTGATATTTCTCATAACTATAACTGCTTAAACTTTGGCCATCCTTTTAAAAAAGTTAGAATTACTCATACTTTGTAGTTAAAACCATGGTAGCCATGGTAACAATCTTTGCATGATTAAAAATAATTTGTTCTATTAGTTTATTTAGCATTTTATTGATATGTATGTATGTATGTATGTATGTATGTATGTATGTATGTATGTATGTATGTATGTATGTATGTATGTATGTATGTATGTATGTATGTACAGGGTGACCAGAAAAAATGGAGACAAAATTTAATATGTCCTGATAATAAATTTTTTTACGGTATCCAATTAATTTTATTGGTTTTCGGATTCTCCATGTTTTTATGTTTAGTATATATGTTCTTAGTTTGATATCTCTAAAATATATTATATTTTTAGAATGTCAAATAAACGTAGTGCAATTTTGGAGTTGTTTCGTAAAGGAATGTGTCAATGTGATATTGTTTGCTTGCTTAATGTGCCTAAGCAAACTGTGTCCAAGGCCGTCAATCGTTTCAAGGAGCTCGGCCACGATGGTCGCTGTCCAGGAAGTGTTAGAAGATACACCGTCAACACATCCGCCAACCGACAAATCGTCAGGAAGCAAGTCAAGCGAAATTCAAGGGTCTCCATGCGAAAAATCGCTCGTTAAACCGGAATGAAACATAAATCGGTACGACAATGGCAGAAAGGGAGCTTAACCTCATGCCTTACAAGCTCCAAAAAGTTCAATTGCTCACCAATGAAAACAAATGTGTGCGGCTCCAGAGATGTCGTTAACTCAAGCGTCGGGCAGCTGCTCAGCGATGGGAGCGCATCCTGTTCACGGACAAGAAGCTGTTCACCGTCGAACAGGCGCACATCCACCAAAACAACAGGAGCTGGTCTTGCTTAGGCACATTAAGCAAGCGAACAATATCACATTGACACATTCCTTTACGAAACAACTCCAAAATTGCACTACGTTTATTTGACATTCTAAAAATATAATATATTTTAGAGATATCAAACTAAGAACATATATACTAAACATAAAAACATGGAGAATCCGAAAACCAATAAAATTAATTGGATACCGTAAAAAAATTTATTATCAGGACATATTAAATTTTGTCTCCATTTTTTCTGGTCACCCTGTACATCCACTGTGGCTCCCGGCATGTCGGCCATTGTCGAACACTGCTAAAATCCGCAGTCCGCCATGGTCTGGGACGGAATCTGCGCTAGCGGTAAGACTCCCCTCATTTTCGTGGATCAAGGAGTCAAAATCAACCAAGAAGTCTACCGATGCGACATTCTCGAGACTGTGGTATTTCTGTTGGCCCAACAGCACTTCGGCGATGTAAATTGGACGTTCCAACAGGACTCTGCTCCTGCTCACAAGGCAAAAACAACTCAATACTGGTGTCGGACCCATTTTCGGGACTTCATCGCGTCTTCGGAATGGCCGCTCTACTCGCCGGATCTCAACCCAATGGATTACAGTGTGTGGTCAATTTTGGAGGCCAGGGCCTGTGCTACACGCCACATAAGTTTGGAGTCGCTGAAGTAATTGTTGCGCCCGGAATGGGATTGATTGTCGCCAGAAGACCTGCGGCATATCGCTGAAAATTTCAAGACTCGTTTGGGCTTATGTATCACCGCGGGAGCACTTATCATAAGTTTTATATGTTCCATTTGTAATCCCAAGCTGCATTGCAATCTCTGCATTGTTATCAAACTACATCTATTTCCTTTTTAAGTACAAAATATTCTCAAAAAAAAACTTTTCCTGTTGATCTAGCAACAGTTAAAACTTTGAAGCACAAAACCGACCATAAATTGCTTAAAAACTATTGCTCTTGACATATCTAAGGCTTTTGACAAAATTTTGCATGTTGATCTACTCCATATGCTTGTTTCATATGGTGTATTTGGGAAAACTTTCGAGATTATCAAATTGTTTCTTTCTAACCGCTTTATTAAAGTCATCCTCAAAGGACAACACTCTTCTTCATATCTAGTAACTTCTGGGGTACCTCAAGGTTCTCTCATTGGCTCTGTTTTGTTTCTTATCTACATTAATAATATTCCCAAAAACCTTACATCTAAAGTTAAAAAGTTAAAATTGACATCTTTTGATCTTTTTGCTGATGACTCATCTTTATACTCGTGTCTTGACAAAATATCTTCATTTTTTAATGGCTTAGAGCAGGCGGCCTATCTTGAATCTGACCTCACTTCTGTAACAGATTGGGGCTCACAATAGCTTGTAAATTTTAAACAAAACTCACTTCTTATATTAATGAATGGCAAACCTCTCACCGAGTCCTCTTCTTTACATTTTCTTAGATTATCGTTTACAACTGACATTTCATGGAATATAATCAATTTCATACAACTGATTGCTAAATTAGCATCTGCTAAGGTTGCTTCTCTTTATCGAGCTTGCCATTTTCTTTCTCCTGATTCCATTCTCTACCTCTACAAATCTCTTATTATTCCTTGTATGAAATACTGCTGTCATATTTGGGTTCTTCTAATGATGCTCTTTCTTTTCTAAACAAGGTCCAATAATTCCCATCTTTATGTTTTCTGATTCATACAACTTCAACTTTTTAAGTTTTCTGTCAACCATTTCCTTACTCTATTACTCTACTATTTTTTGATAACAACTCCCAACTTAATAGTGGTTGCTTGCAGCCTTGTTGGGAGTAAATTAGAATAAATTAAAAAAAAAATGTAAGGTATAATTTCTTTAGGCACAGTCATATGATGCTCCTCTTATGTGGATTTCTTCATATCATTTTTAATCAGATCAATATATGGATCTCTTCATGTCATTTCTAATCAGACTAATATGTGGATCTTTTTATATCATTTCTAATCAGCTCAATATGTGCATCTCTTCATTTTTAATAGTAAATATAGCTCAGTAGCAAACTTTAGAAACTTCTAAAGATTGTAAATGATGGTTCTTTTTCTAATTCCCATATTTTAAAGAAAAATTATAAAATTATTTTAAAAAGGTCATCTAAGTATGTAAGAAATATATCAATGAAAAGTTATGTATAAAAAAAAAAAATGTAAATTAAAAAAAAGAAAAAAATTTAACTAATTAACTCAGTTTATTCCATAAAAATATTTTAAAACTTTTGCTTCCGCTTTAAAAATAAAAAAAACATTGCGCTTTTATATCTCAGGTAAACGTGCATAAAATAAATACCAGAAAATTTTTGTTTATTACACTTTATATTTTTATTATCACAGAAATTCAGAACACAAAAACTAAATCTGATATCAAAAAGCCTAATTTGTTACTAGCGTTTGTTGCTATTTTGCATTAAGATAGGTATATCAGCTGGAACAATGCATAATAACCATAATAATATTTGTGACATAATAGTTATATGTAGAGATAGCATGCCCAAACCCATTCTCCCATCAAATCAACTTGCATATAATGTATGTGCTATCTAATTAATAATAATAAATATTCAGAGTCAGGATTTCTGAAATTTCTTCAAGTTTTGTTAGCTTATCTGGTTAAAGCTTGGATTCTCTTGTAAAAATTTTGCCACCAGACTAAGTCTTTTTGATTTAGCAGACCAGGTAGGAATATTTCTGATAGCTTAAATTCAAAAATCATAAAATCTAGAGTTAATCTGCATACATGGTAATCACTTAAACTCATAATTGATATCATTATGTTTTAAACTCATAATTTTTATTCAATAGAAAAATACAAAGTCAATTTCAAAAGTATTAATAATAATAAAAAAAAGAAGCAGATTTACTTTTTAAGACCTCTGCTTGAATATTAGATTTCAATTCACAAGCCATTTTTCAATTAGCAATCAGAATGATATGTGCATACCATGTTTTATTGATGTGATAATAATGCATATTTTATGTTTGACAATTCATCAAGCGCAACTTAGATAGTACATAACTCATGTTTAACAATCAAATTCGCAATGCATACAATGTACAAATCATGTTTTGATTAACTTTCAGACCTTAATGTGCAAATAAAACTTTGATTGACCAACAAACTTCAATGAAAAATATTTAGATACAAATCCTACTCACACCCATCAAAGATTTCTGTCATTGTTGTAAATGATGGACTGTTTTGCTTGACTCCGAAACGTAGAGTTGCATAAAGCCAAAGCATTTAAGGTATCAGGAACAGACAAACACTATAGACATACAAATGTTTTGCTTCAGATTTTCAGTAAATATCTTGTTTTTATTTCTTAAGATTAAATTGGAAGTTTTAAAAAAAGTAATATTCAAAATCAATTAGATGGTTGTGAAAGGCAATTTTATTTATGCTAAATAATAACTTACGACTTGTATTTGGCAGTATGAGCTGTACTAGCAGATGGTAATACAAACACTCTTAACAACATTGTTTTGCTTGTCAAAAAACCATTGGGGATTTTTAACTCATTTAGATTTGTACTTTTCATCATTGTTAAAAGTTGTTTCTTGATAATACATTGGTTTTACGAATTGAGCTTTTATTTATCCATCTATTTTTCCTTTCATTTATAAATTGCTTTTATATCCACATGATATAAAACACATGTTTGAATGTTATATGTTTTGTTTATAATACTCAAGGTTGTTAAACATCTTAGATGTTTTAATGATGAAAACCCAAGGTTGTTGAACATCTTAGATGTTTTACTTATAATTTTATCTAAGACTTAAAAAGAATTAAACTTGTTTAAAAATGTCTGTTAAATATAATCCACTAATTTTAAAGCTAACTAAAAGAAGGAGAACTAAATTAAATGATTATTGTCAATTACATAAAAATAAACTTTCATTGTGAACTATTTAACTATTTAAAAACTAAATATATAATATAGGTTTCAAATATATTATAGTGTACAAAATGTATATTTTTAAAAAACTAAAAAAATATTATTCCTCCAGAAAATACTTTGTTTCTAGAGATTAAAAACACTTTACTTATAGCAATAAAAATGCTACAAAATATTGATCCAGCCAAAATAAAGATAATTATTGTAAAAAAATTTACTTACACTATTGAAAGAATTACGAGAGGAACCACCACATAACTCACAAGCTGGTATCTTCCATAACTGATTTGACAGCTCTTGTTCTAGCTTGTATTGCCTATTAAATATAATAAAATGATATAATGCCTATTAAATATAATATTAAATATAACCTGTTAAATATAATAAAATGATATAAAGATAATAAAATGATTGTTAAAAACTTGCTTTTTTTTTTTTTTTTTTTTAAAAAAACAACCTTATATATAACATACAATATTATATATATAATCATATAATATACAATATTATAAATATAATATAAAATATTATAAATATAATATAAAATATTATAAATATAATATAAAATATTATATATATAAATCCGTCCTTGTATGAAATACTGTTGCCATATCTGGGGCGAATTTTCCAATAATGCCCTTTCTCTTTAAGACAACGTGCAAAAACACATTGTAAACATAGTTGGATCTGCTCTTGCAGCCAACCTTCAACCATTATCACATTGATATAATGTTGCTTCTCTTTCTCTTTTCTATCAATAATAAAATGATCTTCCAATGATGCCCTCTCTCTTTTAGACAAGGTGCAAAAATGCACTTTAAACATTGCAATATTACTTCACTTTCTCTTTTCTATAAATTCTATAATGGGTGCTGCTCTAAAGAGCTAGCATCTCTTGTGCCTACTAAAATTCATTCTTGTATTACTCGTCATTCAATTAAGTCTCATCCTTTTACTGTGACTGTTCTTAAGTACTCCGAAAATTCTTATTCATCTAGTTTTTTTTTTCGAACATCAGTTCTATGGAATTTGCTTCCCTCATCTTTTTTTCCTGATTCATATAACTTGTAATCTTTTAAGTTGTGTATCAATCATTATCTTGCTCTATAAACTTCATCTTTTCTCTTCCAGTAACTTCCAAACCTAATAGTAGTTGCTTGCAGCCTTGTTGGAAGTAAAAATGTTGAAAAAAAAAAAAAAAAAAAAAGCCTTCTTAATGAAAAAAAACAAATTTACACTGATTCTTGGTCTGTTCAGGTCAAATTAAAACAAGCAACTTCATAAATTACACAAAATATTTGATTTTCACAAATAGCACCGATTTTGGTCTCCTCAGAGTTCAAAAAATAAACATGGCAGTAAATAATAATATTTCATTTTTCCAATTTTTCAATCTTAAAAAGAATTTACATAAAGCAAAGACAGTAAAAAGTAAACATATTTTATAAGGAACTTAGTTCCTTATAAAATATGTTCATATTTTTCAACTATCTACCTGACACAGATAGAGCCAAAGCCTTATTATAGATTAAAATTAGCTTTGATTAAAACAATGTCAGAGGTCAAACTTTTGATTGTTTAGATGTTTTATTTAAAAAATAATTCAACAATTTGTTTTAATTTTGCAACCCAGGTTGGCATTCACCATAAAAACATCATAAAAACCCATCCATATTTCCTAAAGACTTAATCTTTTTTTGAACGACAGGAAAATTATTTATCTCCAACTAAAATGTCAATAACAAGTTAATGTTTAGTTGTTTATTTTTATTAACTTGCTTTTTTCAAAGGAATACAGAAAAAATTGTAAAAAGAAATAGACTCACAAACTTTTTAATTGATTTCCGTTCTACTTAATAGATCAATAATAGAGAAACAAAGGAGAAAAATAAATGATCAATAAAAGAGTAGAGAATAAATGATCAATAATAGAGTAGAGAAATAAATGATCAATAATAGAGTAGAGAAACAAAGTGGCAAATAATAAATATGAAGGACGGTTCAATGATCAATAATAGAGAAATAGCAAGATTCACATTCAAGAATTCAGTTCAGAGATTTGCGTCAGATATACTCTAAAAACATTTAAAACAATAGGTGGCATTCAACATCAGGATCATGAAGGTTAAAACATTTAAAACAATAGGTGGCATGGCAACATCAGGATCATGTTAAAAAAACTAATGAGCATAAAAATAGTCACCAACAACAAACATAAAAAACGTGAACTCATCAACTCATTCAAAGAAAAACGTGAAAAACATATTTCGTCAAATACAGCTAGAAAAATTGGCATCTATGCAGGGAAAAAACGTTGACGGTCAGAGAACGGCTCACAAGATTAAGGTAGTGTAAGGAGTGAATTGGGTGGTCTTTGGAGAGATGGAAGCAAGCAATTTTTAGTGATGAAAGTAATTTTGAAGTAATAAATAGAAAAAAAAAAGTTCTTGTTAAAAGATTTGAATCAGAAAAATATAGTAATCGCTTTGTTGTACCGAGGTTGAAAAGTGGCAGCGGGAGGGTTGGTTTTTGGAACTGCTTTAATTTGAATGGAGTAGGAGTGTGTAACATTTATACAGGTGGAATCAACCAACATACATATATAGAGACGCTAGAGAACTGCATGGTTCCATCAGTGGACATGCTGATTGATCGAACAAATGCAATTTCAACAAGATTTGGTGCCTGTCCACACAGCTCGTACAGTAAAAGAATGGATGAAAGAAAATAAAGTAAATTTGTCCTGGGAAGCTCGATCACCAGATTTAAATCTAATTGAATCTACTTATGTTTGGATCGACAAAGAATTAGTCGAGGTGCAAGTACGATCCATAAAAAGCATAAAGCAAAAATTAGATACCATTTGGAGAAGAGCTCCAAATGTAATTTTCAACAATCTTGTAAAACCGATGCAAAAAGATGTGTTGCTTACAAAAAAGCTTTTGGGGATACTTTAAATACTACCTTAGTTGTTACTTTTGTTGCTTTAATTTTTTATATGTTGCAGTTTTTATGTTGATTTTTTTGTCATTATGTTTGATAACATTTTTATATACAATTGTATGTTTTAGTCATCCAAAGATTCAAGATTTGTTTATAAAAGATTTTTCTAGCTAATAAAAAAAATGTGTTCAATATCTTCTTTAGTTTTATTTTATGGTAGTTTAAATATGCTTCAAGAAACAAAATTTTACAATATATATTACAAAAGGAGAAACTTAATTTTGTGTCTACATTTAGAAACTAATTTACCTCTTTTTTTAAAAGTTGTTTTTTCTAAATTTAAGTAAAGCAGAGTGTTTTATATAATAAATAAAGCAGAGTGTTTTATACTTAAATAAAGCAGAGTGTTTTATACTTAAATTTAGTAAAACACTCTTTGAAAATATATACATATATATATATATATATATATATATATATATATATATATATATATATATATATATATATATATATATATATATATATATATATATATATATATATGTATAACATATATGTTTAACAGGCTTGGTCGGTAAGCGGGAGCAATCGCTCTCAAATACTGACCACCGAAATAATATTTAGTTGTGAAAAACTGGCCAGATTTTTTAGTCGTTTTGAGAACATTTCAAAATACAAAAAAAAAGCGCAAAAAAGATTAATTGAACCAATGAGAGACAATTACAAAAAAAAATAAAATAAATAAACTACGAAAAGAAAATAACTTTTAACGCGAAAAAACTTATATTTAATATTTTTGAAACATCGCTCATTTATAATTTTTTTTATAAAATTAAGCGACATTTTTTATATAAAGTGCTTAATAAGGAAACAAATGTTCTTTAATTTATCAAAGAGTATAATATAATTTTTATTTATATACTTGTGTCTTATTTCCAGTGCTGGATTAAGGAGGATTGGGGTTAGAGGGGGCTATGGCCCTGGGCCCCATAATGTTAGAGGCCCAGAAAGAGTCAAGAAGACCTTTTTTTTATAGTTGTTTTTACACTAGCTGTTTTTATTTTTATTTTGGAGGCACATAAAAAAAGACCTCCAAAATAAAAATAGCCCCGGCCCCAAAAAGTCCAACAAGATTCTAATAAAACTAACACTAGTTTTATTTTTAAGCTAAATTATTTTATAAATAAAAAATTTTTTTTAATAACTATTTTATGCTTCACCTAGTTTGAAAAGTTTAACATATTCAAAACAACTCTTCTTAGTAAGATGAACAAATGAAATAATTAAATCATTGAGTTTCTGTAGAAATTAAATTAACTAGGTGGAAATCAACTAAAAAGGTTAAAAATACTCTATGAAGAGGAAGCGGGACTGCTTTATAATTCTGTTGATGATGTTTAGTGAGTGGCAAAAAATTTTAATTAGTATTTAAAACAGAAAAAAGTAACTTTAAGTTTAAGTATAATGAGTTTGTACGAATGGCAACTGAACTGAAAATAATTAGAGTTAGTAAACCAATATCTAAGAACTTAAAAACTTTTCTTTCTTGGGGGAAAGAATCAGTTCTCGGTACACAAAAGAAAATGGATTAATTATGTTTGTTTTGTGAAACAATATTGTCTAATGTTGGATATAGCTCCTTAACTTGTAGTTTTGTTGAGCTCTCTCCTTATGGGATGCATCATTGCTGTTTGCTCGCAGCTCTGTAGTTTGTGCACAACAAAATAGTTATTTAGTTTTATTGCTTAGATTTAGTCCCATAAAATGATTACATTACTGAAGATTCCTAGAAGATGAAACAATATTGTTTAATGTTACTCTCGAGTCCAAGTGGGATGCAAATAAAAGGGTGGGTGGGAATTTTAGTCCAGATCTAAAGAACGGGGGGACGGGGGGAAGGGGGTCAGAATTTACACTGGAAGTTTTTCAATATTTATCAGTTACTAGTATATTTTTTAATTCTTAAGGCCAATTTTCACTTAAATTTTTTTGTTAATTTTGAGAAATAATTTTTTTGTTAATAACAAGTAATTTTTGTTGATAACAATTAATAAAAGGAAACAGGAGGGGGGGAGGGGGAAGGGGGGCTTAATGAGCTTATGGTGGATGAGAAAATTTTCTAAAAATTAATAAACATCCGACCCAACCACTTCTATTAAGTACTCGAAAGTACAAATATATATAAATATATATATATATATTTGTGTTCTGTCATGACCTCAGGTGTGGTACTTGTTTATCTGTGAGTTACTTTGTATGCATGTTTGTATTTAGTAACCAGAAACTTCTTGTATGTTTATTTCATAATTAGTTTTATCAACTTCGATGATTATTAATAATTTCATTGAAAACGTAATTATTGTTGAAAGTTATTTTGTTTACAAAATAAATCATAAAGATTACATTAGAATAAAAAACAGACACACAAAATTACATTTACATACAAAATACATACTTTTTAAATAAAAAATTAGAATATACTAATAAAATCTATAATATATAAAAAACTTTCAAAATTTTGACAATTTAAAAAATATATATTTAAAACATTTATTTTTGTAAACAAATATAAATGGTTTAAAAGATTTAAAATGAGCCACAAAACAATAGTTCATTTGATAATATATTATTGAAACAATTTATGCTAAAAACCTCAAAACTTAACAAATTTCGAATAATATAATTTAAAAAAAAATTTCAACAGAATACTCTAGAACTTTATTTCACTTAGCATATTTTTTGAACCAATAGAATTGGTATTGTGGTTTATCCTTGTCCGGGTAATTGCCATAAAGAGGCCACATTACCTAGGGCCGCAAAGACAAGTTCAGTTCCTGAAGGGGCGCCATAACCTGCTCTATAGACCAAGAGTAAGGTGAGTTTGGGAAGAATGAAGATACATTAGGGTGAAAAACAGAAGTCGTGTTAGAAAGATAGCATAGAGAAAGCGGACAGGAATCGCACATGATGTTAGAAGGTGCAATACATACTATTAATTAGGTCACCTAAATAATGAACGCCAACAAAGACTTGAAGAGTACACTTGATATAAACTCTTCCTCAAGTAACTTTGTCGTCTTGACTTGAACTAATAGCATTAGTTTGTTTGCAGATTTGGCGGGTTTTTAGAGTTTGCAAATATTCTTTTTATTCTATTGCACCAAGAAGTTTTTGAGAACATTCAAGTTTATGTATGTTTCTATGTATGTCTGTAAAACAAAAATTTTTTGGTACATAAACTTTAATCTTCTCAAAACGACTAAAAAATCTGGCCAGTTTTTCGCAACTAAATATTATTTTCGTGGTCAGTATTCAAGAGCGATCGCTCCCGCTTCCCGACCGAGTCTGATTTAATAATATTTAATAATTTAGTAATTATTAGTTTTAATGTTAAACAAGTTATCAAAATTAGAAAAAAAAACTGCAACAGTAATGAATAAAGTTAATAAAAAACAAACATTAAATTCAATAAAAAAAACAAAAACATCAATCAAAGTTATTTAAAGGCTATTACTTTATTCTTCAATAGAAAAGTTCATATAAATGTTGTTTTCTTTTAATTGTTTTTTTTCTTGAAACTATTGGTGTGATTATTATGTTATTAAATTTTAAATTTTGTTTTTTATAACTGTTTATTTACATTTTCACAATATTTCAGTTTTTAATAGATAATATATATTTTTAATAGATAATAGATAAGAGATAAATGTCTTCGATGCATCATTTTTAGCAATATTTTTGGCCCTGTCCCAATTGACCATTCTGTTTACATTCAAGAAACTTGCCATATTATTAAAATGATGTTTATCTTGATTAAAACAAGAACACATCTTGATTATTTGCAAAGATCCAACAATGGTAACCTTTCTCTATAGTTAGCAGAAAAGTGTTACTAAATTTTAATGTTTCTCTGCCTACAGAACAGTTGAACAAGAAATCAACACTGGATACTAAATTCACAACACTCTCACAGTTGGAACAAATATATTGTAAATAAACTGTTAGCAAGACAAAGGTTTTCTAGCGCTCTATCTTAAATTTCCTTTAAAAGGATTTGTCAAAACAATGGATAGCAAAAACAAATATACTTGGTTGTCATTTGTGATTTCTGTAAAAACTTTCTTATAAATATATAAGCATAATATTATGCAGATTTAGTTATTAAAATGTTAAAATCTTGGATGCAAAATGAACAGAAGATATTGTTTTTTATAACTATTTCTTTCTTAAAATCTAGAATAAGTGCAAAGATTCCAGATCAAAGATTCAAGTTAATTCAAGATCGTTACCAAGAACGCTAAAGCAAATTCTTGACAGAACACTACTTTTGGAGCATCAATCAAGATGACTCAATTGTGAAGAAACTAGATCAAAAGTTTATTTCTAATTGAGTATTTATGTGTAATTTAATTGAGTTTTTATGAGTAATTTTCATGAGTAAATAATAATCTCCAATCCTTTTCAAAACTAAAGTTTTTATTAATTTTATAAATCTATAAAAAGTTTGGAAACTTCATATGATAATACTATAGCTGTAATATCATTACAAAAAATTTATATTAATATATTTTATTTACATTTAAAATTATTTTAAACATAAAACTGACATTTACTTTTATCTGTTTTCTATTTTTGTGTGTAAAAAACGAAACCTTTTAAAACATATTCAAGCATTTTTAAATGAGTTTTAAATCTACTTTTCAAAATCCACTAGAAAAAATGTCTTCACTACCTACATTCCACAACATAAAATTAAAAAATTACTGCAAAAAATCGGTAACTTGCTAAAAAAATCTGATATTAAATTTGAATTAAGCATACCTAATAAAAACTATTGATAAAATAATGCAACAGATATTTTGCTGACCTGTTTAATCTGTGTAATCAAGTTATTGCTAATTTTTACCTGTACATAACTAATGGAACAATGATAAGAATAATTCCGACAAAAGTCATTGCTATTGTTATACCAAGTAATAATCTCTCTGAAAAAAAAAATCCATTTTCAAAACTTATATTATTGTTTACAAAATATTTAAAAAAATAAATTAAAATGTATATAAAAACAAGTAGTAAATGAAATATAAACTATTTTATATATCACAGCTCGTTAAAACATTAAGGTCCTTAAAATTATCCTTTACAAGCACTTTTAAAATATAAATGTACAGCAGTGACACATTAAAATGTTTGATTTGAACAAAACATTTTTATTCATGACAACAGTTACTTATGGCAAATAATAAAAACTATTTTTCATATTTAGAAGATCAAAACACAATAAAATTTAGTGGAGTCAAAAAAGATTCGATTGAAAATTACAACAACATCCTTAAATGAGTATATTTTTTGAAGATAAAAATCAATAATATATTACCAATAATTCAAAGCAAGAAAAAATCTTAAAAATCAAAAAAAATCCGAAAAATAAAGGATTGAAGAACTGAAGGATTATATCAAACTCTATTTAAAACAAAAGTTTTAAATAAAATGTTAACATGCATGTATGTATGTACCACATAAAGTAAATTTATTTTTTAAATATATCTAGATATATTTGGCATACTTTTAATTTTTATATTTGAAACTTAATTAATGGCAGAAAATAATAAATGAAAATTTAAAAAAAATTTTATTTAAGTGAATGTTTTTATGTTATAAGGTTTTCTAGTTTGTTAGTTTTTTAATTTTTTTTAGTTAAATTTTTAAAAACCTTTAATTACTAATAATCAATTAATTTTCATAAAAATGTTGTGCCAAAAAATATCAGGATGCCTTTAAATTCATTACTATAAAATCTTAGTTAGGTCTTTCTAAAAACTTACTTTTTATTCTTTGATATAATAGTAGTTTTATGAGAACAAAGTATAAAAACCTTTTTTCTTTTTATCTGTACAAAATATAAAAACCTTTTTCTTTTTGAGATCGATCAATGCATTTACTACCATCAAAACCACAAACTGGTTCATCTAACACATCTTCTAATTTTTTATTACCAGGCCAGTAAATACTTGATGCCTGAGTAGGTTTATATTGTAACTGCAGCTCACTAACTACTGTCTCATTAACCTTTTTTGATCCATTAACACGAACTGAATCCATGACAGCTATAACTTCCATTTTGGGGAGTTCTAAACCACAGTCTTTACCTAAAATATACAAATTTGAAACAAACAAGTTTAACTTCATAGATACTAAAAATAAAAATGAAAATTTTGCTTTATTTTTTTTTAATTTCATATTTTTAATTATGTAAAAATATAATCATAATGTATTAGAATTTATTTAAAAGTAATTTATACTTGTGTGATAGTTATTGTTTATATATATAACTGTGTTTCTAAACTTCTTGAGTTTAAAAGTATATAATAAAGCTATGTTTGCAAAGTGGTGCACATTTGCAATTTGGTGCATATTTGTGGAGTGGTGCACGTTTGAAATTTAAAATATCACTCTACATTACTATACAGCTCTACTGGTCACCTGTATTAACCTTCAACTTCAAGAAACCATGATGATGCAAGTTTTAATTCTAACGAATAACAAAGTCAATTAAATCTCCTTAAAATAATTCAAAATTTATAAGAGTTTGTTAAGATTATGTCAACAAATCATTATATTTATTAATAATTTTTAAAAACTACCAAAACTGTAAAATAGTTAATATTTCTTTATCAAATACAAAAAATCTGACATCTTGAAATAACCATAAATTAAATGCTTGAATTAATAAAGCTGCAGCTTGTGTGGTTTTAAAGTGATTAATTTTACAATATTAAAGATACAAAACCTTTATACAATATTTTTAACAACCAAAACTTCTAATTTAATGACGAGTTTATGTTTGCAACAATCATAATTTGTCTAGTACATTTTTTATAACTAATATATTTAAAGATATTCAGGAATGGTATTTGAGGAAGGAATATTTGGACAAGAAAGTTGGTTGATCAAAGTAAAGCTTATTTTTTAATTCAAAATCATTAATATATATTATTACATTTTGGTTAGAATAATAAATTAAATTAACTTACTTAAAGTTCTTTCAAATAAAATAATATGTACTTTGGAATTTCTAGGAATAGGTTGTTAAAAAATAAAATCTGTTTAATTTTCATGAGTATTTTTGAAAAGTTATATAAATTTGGAAAAAATTGCTTTTGCAAAAGTATTTTTATAAAATATAATTTAAATTTCTCTTCTGACTTGTCTGCTTTTGCTTATTCAGATTTGAACTTAAGCAATTTTTTGCATTTTTTTTATGTTAAAACTAAAAATACTTTTTTGAGATCCGATTTTTGTGAACAAATATAAAAGAATTCAAACAAAAATGAAATAAGAGATTAAAAAATAAATTCAAAAATAGAATAATATTTATATTTGTAAAGAAATATTATTTTCTAGAAAAATATTAGTTACCAGGATTGCTTCCATTCATTGACAATTGACAATCGCAAGCTTCTTTATTTGCTGTAAAACAAAACAAATAAAAAAAAAAACAATGAACTCATAAATAAAACAAAAATATTAAGACTAAAAAACTTACACTTTAATCCATAATGATATAACTGAAATGGAAATTGAACTTCTCCATTGTTGTCAAAGAACAATGAGTAACCATGACTACCTAAGCAAACAGATATAAAAATATTTTACATCTAGCTTAAAATTTAAAAATTCATCACTATTTTAAACTTCAAAATCATAATTTTTTCAACAAAAAAAAAAAGTTTTAAACACTTGTTACTAATAAGTTCTTAAGGGATTCCAAACCTCCAAGACATGTTGTGTTTATATTAAAGAGAATGATAAAAAAAACGTTCGGGCTGAACTTTTTTGATTAAAGCGAAAGAATAAATGCATATCAAGAAAAACTAATTTTATTATTTTAGTCAAAGCTTGCCTTCTCTGTTTTGTTATAGGCTGAAAAGTCTTTATAATATACGCTGCAATCTAGAGATTTGATAATTTAGTCAAGCGCGTTTTATTACTAAGAGTTTTAGTACTTGTCATTGATTTTTTTGTTCATTTAAAAGATCAATTATGTAAAAAAACAAAAAAAAATCAATGGCGCCATGTACCAAAACTCTTAGAAATAAAAAGCACTTGAATAAATTATCAAGTCTGTAGGTTGCGGCATATATTATGAAGACTATGTAGCATACTTTAAGGCAAACTTTGAATAAAACAAAAAAGTTAGTTTTTTTTGGTATGCATGTATTCTTTTGTTTTAATCAAAAAAAATTTAGCCAAAAAAATTTTTTTATCATTCTTTTTAATATGAACACAACATGTCTCGAAGGTTTGAGATCCCTTTAAAAATTGCTTATATATTAAAAATAGTATACGTATGTAATGGTGTTAACCTTAAATCATGAATTTATGTTGTTTAAAATCATAAAAATTATTAGTGAATTAAATGAATTTATTAACTTAATCATTTTTTTACAAACAACATTAGAAATTAGAACTTGACTTTTAATTTGCAAAAACTAAATGAGTTTTATATAATAAATAACACTGGACTGCAAAAAGTCTCATTTTTAGCCAGGGCAAGGGGGCATTAAAAATATTTTTGGTAAATTTCAAAAGTCTGAGTCTTCTAACAGAAAATTATTTAGGCCGAAGTGAAGGTTTCACTTAGCTCAAATGAAGGTCTTACAAAAGCAATCACTTTAGTACCTTTAAATTAATGTGGGTATAAAAAATTTTGATTCTTTTAATTGACTTTACAATAAAAATACTCAATTATGATCTGACAGGAAACAAAACAAAACAAAAAAAATCAATTTAGAAAATGAAATAATGAACGATGTATCATTATTATCTTTAATGTCCAAATCACACGTGTGATGAAAAGGTATTTTATAAACATTTTTTAGCTGTAAACGAAAAAGAAATATGAATATTTTAAGTAATAATAAATATTCTCATACCAAATTTTCAGTAAACTTTTAACAAATGTTTATGTGCAAAGTATTTTATGCATCACATTTTTTGTGTTTGTGTATTATATTATGTTGCTTATATTATACTAAAGCCAAGTAACACACAAGAAAAACACATTTAAGAAAAAATCAATATCAAAAAATAAGGTTTTAATAAAAAAGTATACATAAATTACCCGTTTTTATTATCCAATTCTCTGCACACTTAGTAATAATTTTTTATATAAGTATGTGTATATGTGTGTATATACGTATATTTATGTATATATGTGTAAGCATGTATACATACATACATACATACATATATATATATATATATATATATATATATATATACATATATATATATATATATATATATATAAATATATATATATATATATATATATATATATATATATATATATATATATATATATATATATATATATGTATACATATATGTATACATGCATATATATATGTATGTGTATAGCTTTGGAGTTCGAGCAATGGTACCTTTGATTTGCACGTGTTTTTTATTTTTTTCTTTTATTAGTTTGTTTGTTTTGTTTTATTTTGATTTGCGGCACTATATTTGAACTTTTTCAAGCCTTTTATATTGTATAAAATTTAGCGATATAGTAATAATTTTTGTGATGTTTATTATATTTTTACTTTTTATTTTTATTCTGTTTCTGGTATTTTAAATTGAAGACATTGCAAACGATAAATAGCATAAAATTCTTTTGTTAAAAAATGTGCGCTTGGTTGGTTTCGTTGAATAAACAAAAGTCTTAATCCATGTAATTTTTTTGTTTTTGTTTTTGTTTGTTTGTTTCTATTATTTTTGCGTTTTTTTTTTGTATTGATCAGTACTTTTTTTTATTTTTTTAAATTTTTTTAACGTTATTATTTTTTGATTGCAGTTTAGATTGCAGTAACTTACATTCATATAAATAATTTTACTTATATATTTTATCGCCATATCAATTCACAGTAATGAAAACTACACATAGCGAATGTGCTGTTTGCAAAGTTAATGTCTATAAAAATCAGAAAGCTATTTTTTGTGATAACTGCCTCAATTGGGTCCACCTAAAATGTAACAACCTCAATGATATTGACTACCAATTACTAAAAAACTCCTCAAAAAATTGTTCATGGTTTTGAATAAATTGCTTAGCTAGTATATTTCCCTTCAATAACGAAACTATAACTGACAATGAAAATCTTGCTAATGGTAACACTAAAATAAACAAAAATTATCAAGTATCAGGTTTTCCCATAGAGAGTCTTCACACAGTATTCAACACATTTAATACACATATTAATAACAACAACAAAACTCGAAAAACCTCAATAAACAGTTACTACACCAATGTTGATGATTTAAAATGTATAGCAGCTGGCAAATCCTCATTCAATGTTTTTCATATCAATATATCATCACTCTCGAAACATTTTGATGACCTTGAAAATCTACTCCAATCAACAAAACTTGAATTTGACATAATTGGTATATCGGAAACCAGATTGAATAAAAAAAGCCCACAAACTAGCAACTTAACACTTAATGGGTATTCCTATGAACACACACCATCTGAATCACATGCAGGTGGTGCATTATTATATATAAATAACAGGCTCGCCTATAAACCCAGAAACGATCTCCACATCTTTAAACCAAAAGAACTAGAATCTATCTTTATTGAAATTGTAAATCCAAAAAAATCAAATATTATCGTTGGTTGTATTTACAGGCATCCAAAAATGTCTTTAGACAACTTCCTATCATTCTATCTTAATCCGTTACTCAAAAACCTAACAAAAGAAAATAAAACTGTATTCATTTTAGGAGATTTCAACATTGATCTGTTAAAGTATGACACAGATTCATATACTAGAGACTTTTTAGATTCACTCACCTCAAATTACTTTCTACCTCACATTGTCCACCCTACTTGTATCTGTAAAACATCAAAAACACTAATAGACAACATCTTTTCAAATCTTAAATCAAATAAATATAAAGCAGGGAATCTTACCACCACAATCTCAGATCATCTTCCACAATTTCTGATAGCCTATAATATTCTTAAACCACCACCTAATAAAAAGCTCTTAATCCAGGAAAGAAACTGGAAAAAGTTCAATGAAGTTGCATTTAGAAACGATTTTCACAATCTTAGTTTAGACAGAGAACCAAAAATATACCCTGATAATTGTACTCAGTCTCTTGAGAATACTATCTCCAACATTAATCTACTGCTCGATATCCATGCGCCTTTGAAAAAGCTTAACAAACAAAACATTAAATTCAAGACTAAACAATGGATATCAGATGAACTCAAGCACTCTATACAGCACAAAAATAATCTCTTTAAAAAATATATTAGGTCTAAAAATCAAACAAATAAAACCATATATCATAATGAGTATAAAACATTTCGTAATAACCTCCAATCTAAACTCAAAGAAATCAAAAAAAAATACTACGATAATTATTTTACTGAAAACATAAAAAATATAGAAGCAACCTGGAAAGGCATTAAAAACATTATTAATATTAAAAGTAACTCTCAAACAACTCCTAATGTAATCATACATAACAATAAAACAATAACAAACCCCTTTGATATTTGTAATGCTTTCAACAACTACTTTACTAACATTGGTAAGGATGTCCAGGCAACAATTTCCTTCATCCATGAATCATTTCACATATTACTTATCAAATCCTTTTCAAAAATCATTCTTTATAAAACCTACTGACGAACATGAAATTTCAAAAATTATCAACTTTTTAGACGCAAATAAAGCTTCTGGACCAAATGGTCTGCCTGTTAAAATTCTAAAACTATTAAATACAGAACTCTCAAGAATTCTTTCTAACATTTTTAATATCTCGTTCTCAAGTGGTATTTTCCCAGAAAACTTAAAAACTGCCAAAGTTGTACCTATTTTTATAACTGATTCAAAACTATTAATATCAAACTATAGGCCAATTTCCCTCCTCTCCAACATTGATAAAATTCTTGAAAGGCTAATGTTTAACCGCTTATACAAATTCTTCAATGAAAATAAATTGTTTTGTGAATTACAATTTGGTTTTCGAACAAACTACTCTACATCACTTGCTTTATTAAGTCTAACAGAAAAAGTTAAAGATTCTCTGGATGAAGGAATGTTTGGATGTGGCATTTTTATCGACCTTCAAAAGGCTTTTGACACTGTTGATATTGACATTTTACTTTATAAGCTATCGTACTATGGTATTAGAGGAGTCTCAAACTCTTGGTTCAAATCTTTCCTTACTAATAGAACTCAATTAGTATCCATTAGTGGGATGAGCTAAGACCTAACCGATATCAAAGTAGGTGTTCCTCAGGGATCTGTCCTTGGCCCTTTATTGTTTCTTATTTATATAAATGATATGTCTAAAGCTTTAAAATTGTGTAGAGTCCAACACTTTGCAGATGACACAAACCTCTATTTTAGTAAGTCCATAAAAAAAATCAACAAATATGTTAACTATGATCTTAAAAAACTATGCCTCTGGCTAAATGCCAACAAAACTTCCCTCAACTCCAAAAAAACTGATTTAATATTATTTAAAAGTCGTCACAAAAAATTAGATCAGCAGCTCAAAATTAAGTTAAATGGGATAAAACTTTGGTGCAAAAAATTTGTAAACTACTTGGGTATAAAGCTAGACGAAAACTTAGCCTGAACTTACCATTATAACGATTTATCTAATAAGTTGAATAGATCCCTTGCCATCCTGTCAAAGCTAAGACATTTTATACAACAAAAAACTTTAAAATCTATTTACTATGCTTTGTTTCACTCTCATCTCACATATTGCCTTTTATCATGGAGTCAAAACATAAGTAGTGTAAATCGCCTATTTATCATGCAGAAAAAAGCAGTCAGGGTTATTGAATTTCTACCAAACAATGCACATACATTCCCATTCTTTGACACACTACAAATTTTAAAACTGCATGATATTATCAAAATTGAAAATTGTTTATTTATTCACAGCTGCCTTAACAAAAAGCTACCTCCTATATTTAATAAATGGTTTACTCTACGCAGTACAATTAGCGGTCAACTTACAAGAAATTCTTGCAGAGGTGCACTGAGTGTGCAAAAATATAATACAAAATCCTACGGCAAACATTCCTTTAAATACTCTGCATTAATGGACTGGAATCAAATTCAAAATAAATTAAAATCAATCCCTTTTAGCAATATTAAAAAATATGTTCTCAAAACCAAATTAAAATACTACTTGCTACATCAAAATAAATAGAAACAGCAGTAGTATCACTGGTGATAATAGATAAATCACCATATAAATTATATAAGATACAAATATGAATGTAGACTAATTGCAACCTTCTGTGAGTGTATTATTTATTTTATTTGCTTCTTTTTTTTCTTTTGTTTTTTATTTTGTTTTGTTCACGGTCGCTCTCCTCGATTTAGCCTAGCTATATGAGAGTGAACCATCCAGAATGTAGACTGTACAAATATTTTTTATAACGTATAACATTCTTATGTAAAACATCTATATTTCTGGTAAATATATTGCTTTTTGTTGTTGTTGTTGTATATATATATATATATATATATATATATATATACATACATACACACACAATGAGATATGATGCAAGGACATACCACTAGTAGTGTTAATGCAGTTCTTATGAATTTTACTTATGTTTTTATTTTTTTATGTATATATATATATACATATATATATATATATATATATATATATATATATATATATATATATATATATATATATATATATATATATATATATATATATATATGTATATATATATATATATATACATACACACACAATGAGATATGATGCAAGGACATACCACTAGCAGTGTTAATGCAGTTCTTATGAATTTTACTTATGTTTTTATTTTTTGACTAGAAAAACACCACTATATATTAGATTGTTTTGCAACACTCACTGTTACAGTACCACAATGCTTTTATGCGCTGCGTCTCTTCCTAGCCATTCATGAATTCAGCATCAAGTATTTAAGGATTCAGCATCTAGTTTTATCATTATATCTTGATAATTTAAGCAAACAGGTAATTTATGCAAATTATGCAAAAAACTATTTATTTTTAGAATAAGCTTTATTTTATTACATATCAAGGCCAATTATAGTAAAAAGAAAAAAAAATATGTTTTTAATTTAACTAATAGAAAATTTCAGCAAAAAAATTCAAACCGAAGGCAAAAAAATTAAGTATATATAGAAGTTATATAAACTTAAAAAACTATTTTTTAAGTTTATTTTACAGCAAGTTTACAATTCTTTTCATTGTGATGGTTTGTTGAAAAACTGGTGTAAAAAAGAATGTAATATATATTGCAGTATATATCTGACACAAAAAAAAAACATACTATTAAAAACTCTGTTTTGCATATTTTCCAAAATTGCCGTCCCATTCAAGAAACTTTTTCCTTTACTTAGAGTTGAGTTTACAGCCATTGCATAAAACTTGATTGCATCATAAAGATTTTGAGAATGTTGAGGTGGCTAAACAAAAAAATGCTAAAGCAATTGAGTTATGATAAATGTAAAATCATATAACAATGCAATACCAAACAAACTTCAAAATACTTACAAAACTTACATAAATTTTTATAAAAATAGAAAACTTACAATTGATTTTGATTTAGCATAATTAGTGTATGGAATAAATCCTTCATAAGTGGTAGAATTAAACCATGTTTTCATTCCTGCTTTTGTTCGGTTATTAAAATCTTCAATGCTTTTTTCAAGGTCAACTGAGGCTGTTAAAAATTTTGTCATTAAAAGCAATGTTGACTCCCAGCCTTGACAAAGGAGCTTACTTCGGTTTGCAAATAACTCATAACTAGTTTTGTTATCATCATCATTGAAGTATGCTGTAAAAAAATATATAGAAATGTGATTTGTGACTTGTACTTTAATTACAGTTAATTATTTGTATTACATAGAGTTATTCCATATATACTTATTCTATTTCAAACTTATCGAAATGATGCTCAAGTAAAAGTTTTTGAGACAATTAATAACAATTTCTTTAAAAAAAATTTTAATTTTTTAAAGAAATTATTATTCATTGAAATTCATATTCAAAGTTTTTTTTATATAAAGCTCTTTATATGTGATTAAGGATCACAAAGATCATTGCAATACATGCATAAAACGCAGATTGCTAACTGTTGCATATTATATTAACTATTCTCACTTTAAGTTTTGAGCTTTTCCAATTTGAAACCAAAAAAAATAAATTGCAAATGTCTACCATAAATAAAAGTTAAATTTTAATAAATAATAAAATTTATAAAATAAAATAATAAACAAAATCTTTGATATAATAAAAAGTAATAAAAAAATTTGATTACAATTTTAAATAAAAACTTTTTATCCAAAACAAACGTACTAAAGTCCGTAGTAACCCATTTGAAAGGTGTTTTTTGTCTTCCTTGGGCAACAAGCATATCTAGCTCAAATGTAATAAACACATAATCTCCGTTAATGAGATTTAGCTCTGCAGCAGCAATAAGACACTCTTTCACCACTTTCATGGTCATTAAAAGCAGAATGACTATAATAAAAAATTAAAGAAAAAAAAGATAAAAATAGAAAAAAAAAATAATGCTTTACTTTAAAATATAACATTAAATATAACAAAAAACTTTATACTTCTAGATTTGTTGCTCAAAGTCTTTAAGTCTTCTTTGACTAGGTCAAAATGCTTTTCCAATGAATAATATGTT
Organism: Hydra vulgaris; assembly: GCF_038396675.1. Taxonomy (NCBI): domain Eukaryota; kingdom Metazoa; phylum Cnidaria; class Hydrozoa; order Anthoathecata; family Hydridae; genus Hydra; species Hydra vulgaris. The sequence goes on along the minus strand of NC_088927.1, from coordinate 49,465,653 downwards.
GAAGCAGGAATATTTTTACTAAGTAAGATTCTTTGAGAAAACTTCTTTTGTATATCTTCAAACGCACGCTTATATACATCTTGATTCTCCACATACACACTAAATTTTTCCCATTTGTAATATCGCAAAAGTTCAAAAATAGCTGGTGTGAGATGACGCCCATTAGGTTCAGTGCGAGCAAATGTAGGATATTCTTCTTTATTGGATAATTCTGGCTCCAAACACATCTATATAAAAAGTATTTTTATTAGCTCTTTGAATCATTTCAGAAATAAAATCAGTGAAATTAAAAACTATGTATTGAAACGAGCTAAAAATATAAATATATATTGTATTAAACATATTTTGAACAAAACATCAAAAGATTTTAGAAAGAATTGTTTCTAATAAAATAAGTATTATAGTGTTGGCAACTAGCAGCTTGTTTTTATGCAAAAAGGAGTTATTATATCTACTTTTTTTTGTTTTTTTGCAAATAATCCTTTTTAATAATTTGATTTTATGTATCATTTTTAAATATGCTTGTAAAAAAACTATAAAAAATAAAACTTTGTAAAAAAAAAAGTAAAAGCAAAAAAAAATTAAATTAAATTTAAAAAAATATAATTTAGAAATAAATTGTTAAACTTAACAGTAACATAACATAATTGTCAACTTAAACCTTCTGACTCAAAACAACTGCTAAATCAAAAATAAAGCTTTTTCAGAGCTTATAAAAACAATTTTATAGAACAGAATAATTTTATATAGTTTATTATTAGTTTAATTAAAAACTAACAGTTTTAAACTAAACTAATTTTAAACTTAATTTTGCAATAGCTACAAATATTCAGCTTGACGCTTGGCTAAAGCACAGAATATTTGCATTGGTGATGATTATCATCAATGATGATTGTCACTAAGTGGATAGCTCTACTTAGTAAGAAAAAGAAATTAAAAAAATCAAACTAATCTCTACAAATATGCACAGGTAGTACATAATATTTGCCGGTACCTTTTAAAAAATTATAAAAACCAATTACCAGACTAAAATTATCCTCATTATAAAGAATTCTTTTTATGATTAATTTTTTAATTTTAATGTAGTTGAATCCTGGTTGCAAAATAACTGCAGTTATTACATATTTGATTATAACAATTCCCAACTTCCTGTGAAATATTTTTTTTTATAATTTGAATTTTTCAATATTTAGACATTCTTCTTATTCTTCAACCTACTGATGGTGAAACAAGTTGTTAAAGACAAAAATTTGTGCGTTTTTACTAATTTATAATTGCTTTGTTTTTTAAGAACATTAAGCACTCTATTTGTAGTACACATTAACATAACTTATATATATATATATATATATATATATATATATATATATATATATATATATATATATATATATATATATATATATATATATATATATATATATATATATATATACATACATACATATTTGTAAAGAAAATTTGTAAGTTAGTAATTCATAGTCTCATAGACAAATAATAATTAAAACATAATAGTTTTGAGAGTCTAATGAAAAAACTTTGCTATTTTAGTTGCAGTAAATTTGAAGTTTTTTCTACATAATTTTTTGCAATCTGGTAAACTTGGGTTAATTTACTGCTTTTTTTTTTTTTTTTGCTTTGAGTTTTAAAAAGTTTATATTTTTTATATAATATTTTATTTATCATAATATTTTTATTTTTCCAATTTTAATTCTTCATATTTTTACCTCTCATTAAATTTTAGATTATTCATCTTTTACGATACAATCCAAAAATCAAAAATCAAAATGCAAATTAGACCTTTATATTGAAAACTGTAAACTTTATATTTACATAATGTAAAATTATTAGGACTGGGCCCGTAAAAATATGGGTCTTTTTAAGTCTACATCAACCATTTCTATAATATATCAACCTTTTCTATACTAAATCGACCTTTTCTATACTTTTTCTTTATATATATCCTTGCTTCCCGGATCAGTAAAATATGTGTCTATACCAAACCTACCATTTCCGGTTCAGTAAAATATGGGTCTATACCAAACCTACCATTTCTGGTTCAGTAAAATTTGTGTCTATACCAAACCTACCATTTCCGGTTCAGTAAAATATGGGTCTATACCAAACCTACCATTTCCGGTTCAGTAAAATATGGGTCTATACCAAACCTACATTTTTATACTTAACTATTCCACACTTCTATACTTATTCTTTATTTTTTATATATTCAATAATTTCAATAGTTCTTTCTGAAAAATTGTTTTAAGAGCAAAAAAATCATTGATAGCTTAGTGGTTTAGTGCGCTGTTATCATTGTTGGGGGGTTTAAGGCCCTCCCTAAGCTTAATAAATTTTGAAACTTTTTCAATTTTACTTGCATAATTATAGCAAAAAAATAATATAGCAAAAAAGATTTCTGATTGTTAAAATAAAATATTAAAGATTACTCAAACTCAACATATGCTGAAGACGTTTACACTTACAGGCATTTGTACATGACACTATTAATATGGCAGAAATGAGACAAACTTAGACCATTGAAAACTATAGATGCGGCTTTAACTATAAAATGCTAATCTAAAAGTTAAGCCAAAAAATTTTTGCACAATGACGTCAGTTTGCGGCAAAAAAACTTTTATACATCAAGTTTGCTTTTGCATTTATCTCACGTATTTGATTAATTTTAATTATGGTGCATAAAATTGCACAAAAATATATAAAACTGGTACAGATATATCATTTCCCGGATAAGAGTTTGGATTTATTACATTAATAATAAATAAATAGTTTTAAAGAAATAAATAGTAATTACTAGGTTTTTTTAGCTTTTGTACCACAAAGTGGTGTCATACATGCAAAAATTTTTGGCTTCAACGAAAAAACCACGTCTTTTACGAAAAAGCCATGTCTAATGGTCTAAGAAGATGACATATTTTTAGCAATCAGAAATTATCAAGAAAGGGGCAAATCTAAAGTTGAAGTTTCAAATTTTTCACATGGATGAGATAATATGCTTTGTGTTTTTTCAATCTTGTATTATTTTTAAATACAATAACATAAATACAAAAATTCAAGGAACAGCTTGAGTAAAAAAGACTTAATTATTAGAAGAGTTTTCTTAAGTTACACACAATCCTGTATAAACATTACTTAAGTGGATTTTTTAAATTTGCATATAACATATGTTTTTATATATAAGCGTAACTTTATTCCTATGCAATAAAACTGCGCTTATATAGAGCACATTTATAACATAAGTATCTCAATCATCAGAGGCATGGTGGCCCCAGAGGTTATGCGGGATTCCTGCATGGGCTTTTCACTTTTTCATCTAAATATGGGTCTTTTGGCAAATTTTAATTTTTTCTACATTTTAAAGAAATTCCACAATCATTTACAATATTTATGTTTGCACAAACCAAATTTTATTAATCCCTTGATTTTAAGTCTTCAACTTTGAGTGCAATTATATTAGTATTTTGCATAATAATAATATTGCTCTGAAAACAAAGTAGATATTTTAAGACGTATTATGATATTTTTTTCATAAGAAAATTTATGAACCCATAAACGGTTTTTAACAATGGTAATGTTGACAAAATAAATTTAAAAAAGTCTGCAGACCCATACTATTGTTTGACTTAAATTAACTTAATTTAAAATTTAACCCCAAAATATTTTTTTAAATGAATTAAAACACAATACAATTACTATATAGTAATTGTATTGTGTTTTAATTCATTTAAGAAAAATGTTTTGGTGTTAAATTTTAAATTAAGTTTTATATAAATAAGTATTGAACTCATGTTTTGCATTTTTGTAACGTTTCAAAACAGATATAAACTTGTTTTATAATAAATAAAGTTTTTTATTTTTATATAGTTTATATTATTGTATGTAAATAAACAAATCACTCTGTAATATCCTGTCCTTAATAAATAATTAATAAAAACACAAATAAATAAATAAATACACAAATAAAACATTTTTAAAATAGCATAAAACCATATTATTTAATGAATTTAGTTTAATTGAGGTGAGGGAGTACCGCAAATATTTTCAAATACAATTTGATATTACACCTTAACAATTTACTTATTTACGACTCATTTTAATTTTGTTTTATTTTTGAAATGAAAAAACAATAAAATAGCATTTTTGGAAAAAATATGAAATACTTTCAGTTAAGTAACTGTTAAATGAAACTACATTATAAAAACTTTTATGTTTAAATTATGTCAATAACGGCACCATTTTTAGAGCGGCATTTTTGCTGTTGTGAGTTTATGAGAAAATGTTAAAAAAAGTTATAACACCGAATTAAACAAAAGCATAAACTATCTACAAAAAGAATTTCTTATTTTTGAAGATTTTCAATATTTATTTTAGAAAAAAATATATATATAATTTAAAAAAATTTATACTATTACACAATAAAATATATATCATTATATAGTAATAAAAAAATTAAAATCTTTGATTTTTAATTTTGTGTTAGGCTATGTTCTTCAAACAATAAAATACTAATCGTATTTGCTTGCGGTAAATTGTGTTTTAAGAAATCAGAACAAAAGCGTGGTAATTGTTACCATTTTTTATTTTGAAGTATTACAAACAATATTAATAATTACAAATCACAAATACAATAATTAATAATAACAATATTGATAATTACAAATTACAATATTAATAATTACAAATTACAATATTAATAATTACAAATATTATTAATTACAAATGTATTACAAACAATATTAATAATTACAAATAAAAAAAATTGAAAAAGACTTTTAAAAATTCCAGTGGTAGGATTTGAACCACGGCTTTTTTGTTCAGAAGATCTGCGAGCTAACCACTCGATCATGCTGACAGTGATTGATGAAAATGTAAAAACAAATTTAATAAAAGATTTTATAAAACAGAAATATAGATCAAAACTAAGGAGATGTTGGCTAATTTAATTTAATAAATTCTAACTTAATAAATAATAATTTTATAAATTAGTAAATCTAATTTTTAAGTGAAAGTAAAACAATAAAACTTGATATATAATTTAGTATGTCTTAACATTTCATAACTTGAAGTTTACTTAAGTTAGATATCTATATAATCTGCCTATATAACCTAACCTATATAACCTATAGATATAACCTGCAACTTTATCTTGCCATTACTTCGGTTCCAATGGCTGCCAAGAGTTTTGTGTTAAACACACTCAAAAGGGCTATTAAGTCATTTTTCGTCAATAATAATTATTACTATTAAGTTCGACAATAATAATAAATAAAAAGCACCCTGGCTGCAATTAGCCCAAGTCACTCTTATATATAGTTGTCTTAAACATCATAAATGACTTTATGCTAAAATAGTTATCTACAGGGGATTCAGCTGACTGAGAGTTTGAGTTTAGGTATGAAAACAATTTACTAAAACAAGTCAATTTTAAATTATTCATTATTCTGTATAAAAAAAACAAAACATAAGAATTACTCTACTTTTAAGTACAAAATAATGTATGAACACTCCACTTTTCCTATGCCTTCTTCAGTCAGTCAATGAAATTACACTGCAACTACAGTTTTGTACAGCCTTAGCCTAAAAAAGCGTATCCTACACTTGTAGGATACGCTTTTTTAGGCAAAGGCTAGGAGATGCCAACTCTGACTTAACACACAGCCTGTCTTAATAGTAATGAGGCAATTGCTTAGACTGTTAGATAGTGTACTAAGTACTATCTGTGCTTTGAGATCTTTAACCAATTTAAAAAATGACAAAAGTGTCAAAAACAATAAAACACAAAAAACCTTGGTCCTCACCAGGTTATCTAAATCTATCATTCACTAATGGTCTTCAAAGTAACTTTTCAATTTCAAAGAAATTTACAAATTTCACCAAAAGTTAACCAGATCTACTCTTTGTGAGACTAATTTGAGTTTCGCTGTCTTATTTTGTGATCTTAGTGTTGATGATTATCGTCCTTTAATTCCTAAAGACTCCAATAGTCACATGCTTGGCCTGGGTATTTACATTCGTAAGAACTTACGCATTTGTAAGGAAACTAGGTTTGAATACAGACTTTTCTTTTATGTGCTTTCATTTAGTACCACTTCACTTTATCACCTTTCTCTTTGTTCTATGTAGCTCTCCTTTATCTCAATACTGCACTCTTCAAATTGACCAATTGCTTTATCTTTATCCTTCAGCCAATATCGTTGTTGTTGGTGACTTAAATGAATTCATACATAATGGCTTGGTTCTAGTGTCAGTGACTCAGCAGGTTTTTAGGCCCAAAACTTTTGCCTTTTTCAATCTCTAACATTATTAGTCAACTTTCTAACTCTCTTTCAAGACACACCGAATCATTTGTCTCTACTCTACTTTTGTCTTGTTTCTAATCCTAGTTTTATTTTTTTATTTTTACATCAGAATATTCAAAAGTTATTTTTGTCATAATTTTTTTAGCATATCCTGAATGAAATAGTTTCGTTTTTTAACTAGTAAAAAAACAGTTTTATAAGATTACATCACTTGAGAAGTTTTTAAAAGTATAACTAAATAAAAGCATAAAAATATTCAACTTAATTTTTACCAAAAATTTATATTTTGCACCGGCTTTATTTCGTCCATGTAAACTGATTTGCATGGGTGTGGAGGCAGGCGCAGGCTATAGCCCGCCATTCCTACCGAAGCCTATTTATATATTTATATATATATATATATATATATATATAACTATGAATGCAAGCTTAGGTAACATTTCTGGTGCCACACTGTAACAGCCAGCTGTCAGGGGTTTCAGTACATACATCAACTATCCTACATCCTGCTGTTGCAAAGGAGTGATGCTTGATGCTACATCAACTGTGGATATATATATATATATATATATATATATATATATATATATATATATATATATATATATATATATATATATATATATATATATATAGAGTTGCAACTCAAAAAAAACATGCACGTTTTTTTTATAATAAACACGTTTTTTTTGCAAAAAAAACAGGCCTGTCCTAAAAACATGTTTTTAATGGTTTTTTTTGGTTTTTTTAGGTGTCCATTAAATTTTATATATCAATTATCCTTTAAAAAGTTACAGTGTCAGTAAACCTTCAAAATATACATGTTTTTTATTAAATGTAATGTATTTTACCCTATATAATATTTCTTACAAATTTATAGTTGAAACCCCAAAAAAACGGGTTTTTTCTTCTTAAAAACTGTTTTTTATAGTTTTTTTATTTTTTATTTTTTTAGTATTTATTAAATTTAAGATACTAATAATACTTGAAACAGTTTCAGAGGCATTAAACCTTCAAAATATGAATGTTTTCTATTAAATAAAATGCATATTTAAAAAAAAACAGTATTAAATATTAAAAAAAAAATTAAGTAATTTTTTTAATATATCTCAAAAAAACTATACTAGCAGCTACTAGTTAATTGTAAGTATAACACTACTGAATGAATGAAATAAAAATGTTATTTCAGCAGTGTTATTTCATTCATAAAAATGAATGAAATATTACTGCATTGCAAAATACAAAAATGAACCAACAGTTATATAAAATTTACTTTAATGTTTTATTTTCTTTTGTTTATTACTTTTGTAAAATTTTAATAGTTTATTTCTTTATTTTATATATTTCAATTTTAAACAGAGTTTAAAATTGAAATTTTAACTAGTTTTAATTATTGGAATTTAAAATTGAAATAGTTTGGTTTATTTTGAAGATTTAATTTTGTTTTTTATAAGTTTTTTTATCTTGGATTCATTTGAGTTTAGAAAATTTAAATCATTTTTTTAAATGTTTATTCAAATTGCAATTAGATAGCTAAAATTTATTCAAAAAGTATTCAAGTAAATAAAAATTACACAATAACTAAGTTTGTATAACTAATGAAAAAAACTTAATATTAAACAATTATTATGTAACAATGTAAGCTACACATATATAATTTAGGTGCATTCTAACTTCATGTGTATAATTCATAAATAATAAAAATCAGTAATAAAGATAGATTTTACTATTTACAGGAATGAAGGAGTCATTAATTTTGTTGTAACGGTACCTCAACCTATATTTTGGACCAGAAAGTCATACTGGCGCAGAAAGTCATACTGGCGAATATATGGCAAATATAGATAAAAAAATAATATGCGATGTTGGACCTATGAAAGTTCTTGGTGTTTGTACTGATAATGCAGCCAATATTAAAAAAGCATGGCAACTAATAGTTACTGAATTTCCTCACATATATCCTTATGGATGCCTGGCACATACCTTAAATTTAATTTTTACTGATGCAGTAACTTGAAATCAATAGCAGATTCCCAAAGAAATTGCACAATGGTGGTAAAAGGGATAAAGAACTCTCAAATTTTATCAGCTTTGTTAAAACAACATCAGCAGAAATCAGGACAAATCATTCAACAATCACTAAAGCTTCCAGTAACAACTAGGTTTATTAAAAATTAATTTTATAATAAAATTAAACATAAAAACATAAAAAATAAAACATAAAAAGTATTATTATAAATTTTTAAAAAATTTATATTACATTATAAATCATAATACTTAGTATGGAAATAACATTAGGCAAATAAATATTTAATTATAAATAAATATATTCTTCAGATGGGCTTCAATTATACATTGTATAGAAAGTTTTCATAACAACAGATTAGCACTACGGGGATTAGCTATTGACGATGAAGCAAAATCTCTTGCTAAGCCTATTCAAAACCTATTGTTGTCAGAAGTGTTCTGGGATAAAGTGGATGGGTTTATCAAGTTATTAAAACCAATAGCCATAGCCATTGCAGCAGTTGAAGGAGATAAATTAAGTCTCTCCATTGTTGCAAAAACATTTTCAGATTTAGAAAAGTCTTTTTAAGACAGTATCCTTTGCAGTCCAATTCTAAAAAGCGAGGAAAATACTATGATGGAAATAATTGCCAAAAGAAGGAAATTTCACATTCGAAACATTCATCTTGCTGCAAATTTAGTGGATCCACATTATAAAGGATGTCATATCTCTGGAGATGAAATGGTGAGTATTTTCAGAATTTAATCCTCATTTAAATTAATTGAAAAAAAAGGAAATTATATTTAAAATGAATTAAGATGCCTTATTTAAAACATCTTCTTTAGATTGATGCCATTGAAACGCTACATAAATTAGGAAAAATGGATTCTTCTATTAATGAATGTGATGACAAAATTTTGGGTGAGATAGCTGATTATAGATCAAACGAAGGACTTTTTGCAAAACCTTTTATATGGGCTTCAGTAAAACATTCATCTCCTGTAAGTTGGTGGAAGGGAATATGTTGTTCTTGTGCTCCAATACTATCAAATATTGCAAGTAAAATTTTATTACTTCCACCAACAAGTGCTGCAGTCAAAAGATCATTTAGTAGACAATCTTGGATCCACAATCAAAAACGGAATAGATTAACAAATGACAGAGCTTCAAAATTAGTATTTATATCACATAATTTACAACTCAAAAATCTAAAATGTAATGCAGAATCATCAACAAGTCAAAGCCAAGAATTTTTTCTGGACAATGGTACTTCACAGAGTTTAGAGTCAGAGGTATCAAGTGACTCTGAAGATTACGGATTTGACTTTACAATAGAAGACCTTAATGAACAAGAAAGCCAGAATACAGAGTCTTTTGTTAATTAAAAATAAATTTTTCAAGTGATGTACTATATATTTATCATATATCATGTAACTATTAAATATTGTATTACATTTATAATAAAAATAGAAATTAAATAAAAATAAGTTTTTTTAATCTAAAAAAACAAAAAAAACTATATATATAAATATATATATATATATATTTGTATATATATATATATATATATATATATAGATACATATACATATATATATATATATATATATATATATATATATATTTATATATATATATATATATATATATATATATATATATATATATATATATATATATATATATATATATATATATATATATATATATATATATATACATCAGGCTTGGACAGGAATGGTGTGCGAATGGTGATCCCACGTTGTAATTGACCATGCTTATAATATTTTTTCTTTACAATTTGATCACAGTGGTTTTGATGTTTTAACAATTTAAATGCTATAAAAATAATTGTTATGTCATAAATAACTTTTAATGATCGATCTTCGCTAAAGTTTTTATTTTACGCAAAGCATTAAATAAAATAAAAATGTAATTGTAGTAATTTTTTAAAATAAATGTATTTTTTGTAAATTATCAAATGTTATATTTAGTCAGGCATGTAGACATGTTTTTTTTAATAATAAATTTAAATATAATAATTTCTTTGAAACTATTTTTCATGTCTTTCTAAAAATCTTTTGAAAGATAATTTTTTAAATACTTAAAATAATGAATAAGTTAAATTAAATATTTCGTTGCAATAGAATAATTAAACTGCCTAATTTTTTTTGTTTCTACTTTTACAAAGAAATGTTTGAAACTATTTTTTTTAACTTGACTAACTAATCAGAAGATGAATTGATTAAAAATTACTATTTTAAATAGACTACAGTACTTTCTTAAACAGTTCTTTTTGACAACTTTTTGGAAAAAATAAATGTTTATACAATTTGAAAGTAATATATATGTATAACACTTTTTAGTAATTTAAATAAAATTTGTTCATTCATTAAACAATCGTTTGAAGAAATTTGTAAAAGCATTTTGCGTAACTTTAATAAAACATTTCAAAAGATAAACTTTTTAAGTAATTTATTTTTAACGCAATTAAAAACAGAACAAATAGTAATTTTCGCGTTTTTTTTAGTTTTCTTTTAGTGCTAATATATTTTCTTTTTCGTTAGGAATTTCTTTTTACATTATTTTTTTTTAATTTTCTTCCTAGTTTAAGTTTAGCTAACGTTTCATTTTTCAGCGCATTTCTAAAATGTTTAAAAGTCATCTAAACATCTTAACAGGAGTGATCAAGTTGTCAAAAAATAAAATCATTAGCATGGTCAGCAATAGCGCTCGATCGCACTCCATTCCTGCCCAAGCCTGATATATATACACACACACACAGATAATATATATATATATATATATATATATATATATATATATATATATATATATATATATATATATATATATATATATATATATATATATATATATATATATATACTTATAAGCATAAAAATAGATTGTTGGAATTTGGTCAAAGGAAACCCCACCAAACGATCATTCTTAGCAGGTTTTATGATAGCAGGATTGAATCATGTTAACCCTTTTTCCAGTTTTTAAATTTTAAGCACTTTTAAATTTTTTAATATTTCCCTTAAAGTTTAGAAAAAGTCATTTTTCTTTATACAGCTGAGGGTACACTAGAAATAATTTGCTCAAATAAAAGTAATATTGTACACTATTGATAACAGACTTGGTCAGGTAGGCTTGTGATCGCACACCAACATATTACCATGCAAATAATAGTTTTGTTTTGACTATTAGACCATGGCTGTTAATATATTTTTAGAACTTGAGCATTTCAAAAATGGCTGAAAAAACTTGCTTAGACAACTAAAAAAGAAAAGAAATCTTAATGAATGAGAAAAATAGTAAATAAAAAGCACTTAACTAAAACTAAAACACAAAAAAAAACAAAAATATAATTAAAAATAAAGCACAAAAAAAAAAAACACTAAGACTATTAAAATCAGGTTTTTAAACTCTGTTTGGAATAACAAACTTCAAACAATCTTTACTCACATTTTTATAATATTATGGGAAATTCTTTTAATAAGATTAACATTTCTTTTTAAAAATATACAATTATATATAAATAAATTTTTAAAAAAACTATGTTTTTCAATTTTTTTTTTTTTTTTCAAATTCTGATTCACTTCCAACAAGGCTGCAAGACATTTTATAACTAATTTAAATATAAATAAATATAGCAAAAACATATGCAAAAAAATACTTTTTTATACCATATAAAAAAGTATTTTTTCTTTTTTATTCTTTTTTTATACTCTTTTATAAACATATGTAAAAAAATGTCTTTTTTTTACCAAAAAGGGAAAAATAAACATTTAAATTTAAATTTAATAATTCAGTAAACTAAAGGTTAAAAGGTCTGCACAAGATTTATTTCAAAAAAAAACCTGTCAATCTTTAGTTTACTGAACTATTAAATTAAAAAGTTTATTTTTCGCTTTTTATTATAAAAATCATTATACTTTTTAGCAAATGTTTTTGTAATATTTTATTTTCAAATGCTTTTGTTATATTTTATTATCTTCCACGAATCACACAATTTTTAACATTTTTTGGCCCCCTCCCCTCTCTCATAATGCATTGTAACATTTTATTGACCCCCCTAATATTACATTACAATTTTGTAACCCCCTCCCCCTAAAAAAGATTTTAAAACAATTTTAAATATAATAATGTCTATAATTTTCTTAGCTTCTTTGAGTTAGTACTTTTCTGTTTGATGTTTTTTCCAGTCTGTTTAATGTTTTTTTTTCCACCCCAATAGTTCCGTGTAAAATTATATAAATTAACATCACTATCCTAAACATGATCCCAATTTTAAATAGCTATTCTTCCGATATATACATGCAAAAATATTATTTTATAAATATAATTTTCTCACAACTAGCAATGTTGGTATGGGCGAGTGGATACTGTTTCAGGCTAGTAATCCATGAGTTCAAGATTTGTCTCTTGATGTCAAAATTTTTTCTTTTTTTTTTAGTAAACTAGACTTAACTATTTATAAAGATATGATAAAGTTGAAATAATACCTTTAAAAATAGTAAGCAATATTTATAATAGCAGCACTCAGAATTAGGTTTGGTATTCTGCAATGCTGACCTAACTGACAAACTGACAGTGTCTGGGGTCAGCAATTTTTTGCTGACCTCAGAATTTTAAAACATAATTTTATTTGCAATTTCAAATAAATGAACAATAGCAAAATAAATGCTTTTGCTGTTTAAATTTTAAATTAAATAATTTAAATGAAAACGGCAAAATGAACACTTTATTTAAATTCCTAATAAAATAATAATAAAAAAATGGCAAAATGAATGTTTTACTTAAATTTCAATTACGAATGGAACAAACCAATTACAAAAGTTATTTAAGGTGTAAACAGAACAATTAAAATAAAAAAAATATTTAAAATAAAATCATCATAAATATTTTATTAAAATTTTATTTAAAAAACTAAAAAAAAAGAAAAAAAAAAGAGTAAAAACAAACGTTTTTTTTTTTTTAAATTCTAATAAAAAAAATTAAAACAGCAAAACAAACATTTTAGTTGAACTCTAAATAAGAATCTTTTATTTAAATTGCAAACAAATCAAATAAAAACGGAAAAATGAAAGTTTTATTAACTTAAAATAGAATAATTAAAACAAAATCCCCAAAACTTATTAGTATTATTTCTTTAACTAAATCTCAAAATGAACCATAAACACCTTGTTTAATATCATTGAATTGTAAAAAAAATTAGACTTACATGTGAAATCATAGGCATATTTAAAGCTCCAGCATTCTGTGCAAGTGCTAAGCAACCAGCACATCCACCACCAATGAACGCATCTACTTTTTCATACTCAAGCATTTCTATTTGCAGTTTTATTGTACTCTTCCAATCACACATAGTATCCCCCCATACTAATTCTAATTTATGATTTGGCAAGTATGTAGACTGTGAATTAATATCATCAATAGCCATATACATAGCTGAAGCATAATATACTCCACTATTATATGAAGAAAGTTTTGACTCTCCTAATGTGTGTGGTAAAATAACACCTATTTTAATGACATTTGATTTTCTAAAAGGAAATGAACTATGAGAACAACTCATGTTAGTAATCTTCAGGGAAAGCGAGAAGCATGAACAGTCTTTTGAAAATGTTTCATTATAAGTATTTAAACAACTACATACAAAAGCATTTTCCTTACTAAAAACATTTAAACTAGAGTTGTTGATGTCTAAAACACAATTGCAAAAAAAATTCTTCATATCACTAGGATTGGGACAAACACATATTCCAACTTTATCAGAAGTACCAAATTTACAAGTAGCATTATAAAGCTGTCGACGAAAACTTATATTATCATATACAGATCTCAGTTGTATATCTTGTGCATTAAACTGAGATAGGAATATCAAACTAGACAGCAACACCACACAACAAAACATAATGATAACTATGTACTATCAATATCCATAGCAAATTTTATTTTGCAGCTTATCTTTAACAATAATCTGTTTACTTCCTAGGAAAAAAAATTTATATATAGATATATATATATATATATATATATATATATATATATATATATATATATATATATATATATATATATATATATAATATGTTATATATATATATACATAATCTATATATATATATATATATATATATATATATATATATATATATATATATATATATATATATATATATATATATATATATATATATATTTATGTATATATTTATATATATATTATATATATACTATATATATATATTAATTATATATATATATATATATATATATATATATATATATATATATATATATATATATATATATATATATATATATATATATATATATATATATATATTAATTATATATATATATATATATATATATATATATATATATATATATTAATTATATATATATACTTGTTTCTCCGCGCAGCGGCCTTGTTCGTCGAGGTTCGTGTTTCGGAGTTATAGAGTTGAGAGAGGGTTACAACCACTATTAAGTAGCCTCCTCATCTGTAGTGGCCTTCTAGGCCTTGAGGAGGTGAATAACAAAAAAAAAAAAAAAAAAAATATATATATATATATTAATTATATTTATATATATATGTATATATATATAAATATATATTAATTATAAATATATATATATATATATATATATATATATATATATATATATATATATATATATATATATATATATATATATATATATATATATATATATATATACAGTCAACTCTCGATATCTCGAACACTAAGGGGACCGGAAAAAAAGATCGAGATATCGAGAGTTCGAGATATCAAGAAAAGGGTTGAAAATAAATTAAAATTGCCCGACTTTCATTAAAACAAGTTATTTTTCTGACAAAAATCATTAACAACAAAAACTATAACTTTTGGAAAAAATCTGTTATCTGATATTGCTTTAAATTATCCATCTTTTCCATCTTCATTAAATCCTCAAGTTTTAGTGCTAGGGATTGTATTTGATTTCCATATTTTGAGCTGTATAGCGAAGCATTTTGAATTGTTTCAAAAGCAATTTCTAATTGAATATCAGATGGGCGTGGCGGGGCTTCGACGTCAATAGCTTCGTCAACGCTATCTTCAACTTCATTATCGTCGTTTTCAAAATTAGGGTCTAAAATCTGAGCAATGATTTCAGCACCAGTAGCAAGTGAACCGGTGGTTACTACATCGCAATCTAAACCAATGTAAGATTCCGCTGAGAGATCTTCTTGGACGGCATGAGGATCTAACTCTCGCAAACAGTTAAGTTCTTCTGTCAAAAATTTAAAAGAATGATCATCATCAATACTCTTGTTTGTTTTGCTGATACTTCTTCAATACTCTTCTTCAATACTCTTGTTTGTTTTGCTGATACCAGCTTTTTTAAAGCAGTTGATGACAGTCTCCTTCGACACAGCATTCCACGAAGAAACAAGATCTTTCATTGCTTGAAGTATAGAAATTTTTGGCATGGGTTCGTTATTATCGACAGCCTTGATACACAAACGCACAATTTTGTGACGATAATGAGCTTTAAGACTTCGTATTACGCCTTGATCCATGGGCTGAAGGACAGATGTGGTGTTAGGGGGGGAAAATATTAGGTTGATGTTGCTTAGCCCTTCAATGTGTGGGTGGGCAGAACAGTTATCCACCAGGAGTGCTACTTTCCTGTCTTGAGCACGAAAAAATGAGTCAAGTTTCATTACCCATTCTGTAAAAAGGTCTCCGGTCATCTAACCTTTTAGCTGATTTTTATATGTGCAAGGAAGTTGTTTAATGTGCTTAAAACACCGTGGGTTTTTAGATTTTCCAATAACAAACATAGGTCATTTTTCTCCCGTTGCACTCCCTACTGCTATGCCTGTTAGTCTGACTTTACTATTTTTTCCATAAAAACATTTTTCTCGTGATAAATGGTATGTTTTGTTTGGTAGGCACTGGTAAAATAGTCCAAACTCATTGGCATTGAAAATGTTTGCAAGCTTGTAATTCAAAAGCAATGTTGGAAGTGTAGTTTCATTCCACGAAGCAGTCATATTATTCGTCACGGCGGCACTTTCGCCTGAGATTATTTTAAAGCTGATGCCGTTCCTAAAAATAGGAACAGAATAATTGAATTTTAATTACACCTTTAAAAAACTAAATAAATTAAATATAAACAGATACATGTTATTTGTTTATATTAAAATTGAACAAGATTTGACAAAATTTAACTGACCTTTCTTTCCAAATATGAAACCAACAATCAGATGCTTTAAAATCCAACTCTCCTAATGCTTCTGCGAATTTTAGTGCCTTTTCTTTTAGTATGGTACCATCAATTGGTACTTGTTAACTTCTTTTTGCAACGAACCACGTGTATATGGCCTTGTCTACATTTTTGAAATTACCACTACGAAGTTTCTTCCGTTTAGACTTTGTGCCATTTTTTTCCAGTGAGGTTAATAACTTGGTTTTATTTTTAATCCAGGTTGATAATGTGTTCTTTGGGACTCCATACTTTTTGGCAACCTCTTTGTTAGACATCCCAGTCTCTAGGTCTTTTAATGCCTTGCATTTTTCTATTATAGATTTGTTCGTGAGTTTTCGTTTAACGAGCGGCATGTTGCTGCGTTTGACAAAAAGAATAAATTATATATTAAAGGAAAACTTTTCAGAAATTCGATTCTTAAAAAAAATCGAATTTAAAAATCAAATTAAAAATTTTTTTTTTTCGAAAATTGGAATTTAAAAAAATTATTTAAAAAAATTTTATTAAAACATTTTTGAAAAAAAAAATGTTGAAAAGTTCGAGATAACGAGAGAAAATTGCCCTGTGGACCGAAAATATTGTTCGAGATACCAAAAAGTTCGAGATAATAAGGTTCGAGATATCGAGAGGATTTTAGCCTAAACTAGTACGTTATGTCCATGGGACCGCTAAAAAAGTTCGAGATACTCAAAAGTTCGAGATATCAAGTATTTGAGATATCGAGAGTCGACTGTATATATATATATATATATATATATATATATATATATATATATATATATATATATATATATATATATATATATATGTATATATATATAATCTTTGAAAGCCATTTTCTTGTTATATGATAAAATGTATGTAAAATTCAATATATACAGCTGCGTATAAACGTTTTTGAAAAAATATATATTTGTTTTATTTTAATATATATTATTTGATATTTCGCTGATCTATTGTGATTAGGGTCATCAGGTATAATAATTAAAAATCGATTTTCTTTGTAACAATTTTTACCCATTACAGATAAGAAATTGAAGTTTGATAAAGAAATTGATCCAAGTGAAATAGTGATAATAAACAGTCTAAGTCAGATGCAGAATTTTTGCCAATTAGATGATGAAGTGATGTTAAGTTATGAGGTGATGTCAAGTGATAATGAGATGTCAAGTGATAAAGAGATCAAGATTTACAACACTAAACAACATCCTGAGTTGTGTAAGGCCATCGATAGGTGAAAAATCAGTAACAGGGATGCTTGCCTAATAGCAAATGCTATGTGAATTTTGCAAGTACTTAAGTAGTACTTGCAAAGTACGCAAGCAGTAGAACACATACACTTCTGATAAAGAACATAAAGTAATAGTGTTATTTCTGCAAAACAAATAGGACAATCATACCAAATTCAATGATCAAAATATAGTTCCTCCAAACTGTTATGCCAAGAAATTTTCACCATACAAGTTTGTTTGCTATCATGGTTCAACATAAAACATCATTCTTTCTGCCTTGACAGAGCAATAAATTTCTTCCAGCTTATGTAACAGTGCTATGATACATACTAAAGTAGCAAGATACGTGTCTTTGATAAATCAAACATCAAGCTTGATCTGGAAGCTTCGTCATTCATAAAAATGATTGACTGGTCTGTTGCTATTACAACACTGCAACCACTTTTATTAACTGAACACACACGCTACCATTATTATCAACCCAAACATTTCCAGTTCTACGTTGATGTCTTGAGTAGTACTTTATCCCATACTCAGGCAGTTACTATGAAAGTTTTCGGACACAAATCACAACATGAAATGATTTTGCAATGTCAAAAATCTCAATCTTTTTAGTATTGTTTCACAACTCTAACTGAACATTTACATCATAATGACCTAACCTAATAAATATATATATATATATATATATATATATATATATATATATATATATATATATATATATATATATATATATATATATATATTTATATAAAAATATAAAATTTTAGCTGCACAAATTAAACACGCTAAAAAAGGTGCTTTTTTATTTCCTGAAAAAGATGGTATGAAATTTTTGAATAAAAAATATTTTTAGGGATCCTAATTGACCCTTGAGTATTTAATAGGTCCCTAATATATTGTCTTACAAAAAAATTTTTAAAAGTTTATAAACCTGGTACTCAAAAGAAGCGAAATTTTATTAAAGTTTTAAAAATAGCAATCATATTTCATAATATTTTCCTTTAAAAAATCTATAAAAACCTTAAATTTATAAAAAACTTTATAAAACCAACCTTTTAAAAATTTTTTTAAAAAAAATTATTTTTATGCAATAAAATCTAGAAAAGCTATATTTATAAAAATTTATAACTATTTTTGAAATTTTTACAAAGTTTCCATTTTTATGAGTACCAGGTTGACATACTTTTGAAAATATTATTGTAAGATAATATTAGGGACCCCTTAAATATTCAAAGGTTGGTTGGGACCCCTAAAAACATTTTTCAGACAAATTATCATCTTTTAAAAACATTTTTCAGACAAAAATTACCATCTCTTTTGGTTAACTAGAGCACCTTTTTTAATGTTTGATATGTACATATAAAATTATTTATTTTTTGTATATATATATATATATATATATATATATATATATATATATATATATATATATATATATATATATATATATATATATATATATATATATATATATATATATATATATATATATATATATATATATATATATACATACACCATTGTTTATATAGGTTAAATTTCATACAAAATGAATAGAATAAAGGCGGACATCTTATATGAAACTATATTATTGTTTTAAAAAAGCTTTATAAATGTATAATATCTCTTATATTAATAAGAGATATTGCATACTGAATATATTTTTACTCTTACTTTGTTTGTAATACTTGTTTAAGTTTGTTTTTAGTTTAAGTTGTGGATAAATTACTGTTCTTGCCTTAAGCCAAAAAAAATGATGACGTAGGTCTTAAAACTCTTGGTTTTAGCCTTAACATTTTTGGCCTTAGCTTTGAAGTAACTGGTTAAAAATCTCATCTTTGTTTTTTTAATCTTTTATATATACTTTTATATATTACTTTTCAACTTTTTGTTTTTGTCTTTTCATATATATTTATTTTTAACTATATTTTACTTTTGGTTTTATTAAGATCTGCCCATAGCTTGTGTCTGTTTTTGCAAAATGTGATCTTAGATTTAATGTTTCAGCAGGTGGTATTGGCAAGATGTGCCATCGATCTTATAAGATTAGTCTTTAACCTTGACATTGCAAGCTGTAAATTATTCTTTCAATATGTCCCATTCACCATTTGTGTGTGTTTGTATATATATATATATATATATATATATCCAATAAAAACTAAAAAACAAGACAAGTGTGCAGAAATGTAAAAAATTGGTTATTTTATCTACTTGCAAAATCTCATAAGTCTCAAAGAAGATTTTTCTACAATTGACCAGGTATGTGAATTAAAAATAGTTTTTATTCTTTCCTGTCAATTTATTCCTTGGTCAATGTGGAACAAGAAGCTTGTTTTTATTTATCAAGCCTATTTTGTTATGTCATCAATATTCTACAAAACCTTTCTGTGAGATATTTATTAAAGAATTATTTACAGTTATTTCAAAAATTAGCTGAGAGAAAAACAATTGTTTCCTTACCACTACAAGTGCAACAAGTCTTGAAGCATCTTTATGCAGATTATAAAAAATACAAAAAAAATTAATAAGACAAGACTTGAAAATTTAATTTTCAAATTTGTTAAAAGATGGATTGTTTTATGTTAAGATATATATATATATATATATATATATATATATATATATATATATATATATATATATATATATATATATATATATATATATATATATATATATATATATATATATATGTATATATATATATATATATATATATATATATATATATATATATATATATATATATATATATATATATATATATATATATATATATATATATATATATTGCTAATTCGCAACTGTTTTATATAACTTATAAAAATTGGAGACTTAAATACTGTTTATAATAAGTAAATAATAACAATATTATATATAAAAAAAACATAAAGCCGTATAAAATATATATTATAAATAGATTTTCTAAAAGTATTGTTTAAAGAAGTTTTTTTACACAAAATAACTTCATTTTCTGTGCGGAATAATAAAAACCATTTGCAAAATTGAATAATGTGGTGGGAAATTAATTTATTCTATAGCATAGGAGAAACGCAAAAACAATTGTTTTTACGATCATTAGGCTGATTCCATTTCTTCGATTAGATTGGTTTCTTGAAGTTTGTCAGGACGAATAGCGACTTAGTAATTGTTGCGCAATAATACATAAAATATGTTGTAAAACATATTTCTTTTGTTTTATGCAAATTAAAACTCGCGTGAGCTCTGCGGATTAATCAATTATTTAAGAAATAGGACAGGGCGGATTCAGAAATTTTTTCACTAGCGGGCTGTTTGTATATGTACATCTATCAGTCCTACGGTACGCTGCAAATACTCCTTAGCTTTGAAAAACACTATTAATAGGCTTCATTTAATAATAATTAAACTTGTAAATTAGAAATATACAATTTTTTAAATAACAAATTATACAAATAAGGGGCTGTTCATTGTTTACGTCAACAATATAGGGGGAGGGGGGGGGGAGAGGTCTGGAAATTTTTGATAATTTTTGATAAGGGGAGGGGGAGGTCAAGAAAAGTTGACGTCAACAACGTTACTTTTTAAAATAAATTTAGTTACTTCGTTACTAGTCATGCATACATACTTAGTTACTAGTCAAGCATACTTGCCGATAAAAAAGGTATCAAAACAAGACTATTGCATACCAGGAGCAGACGACCTGCCACTTACAATTGAAGCTGATCAGTTAGAAAGAGATCTAGGAGTTCTTATCTCAAATGATCTTAAACGTAATGCTCAAGTTTTAGCAGCTGCGGTGAACGCTAACCGCTCCATCGAGAGGCTGAAAAAAACTATTCGCAGTTGCAGTTTTTCAGAGTGGAAAGAAGTGTACACATATGTTCGTCCTCACCGAGAGTACGCCACGATGTATGTTTGTCCTCAGCGAGAGTACGCTGTCCAAGTGTAGCCACCTTATTAACGGACAGACATAGAAGCGCTAGAAAAAGTTCAAAACCGTCCTACAAAAACCATTTTTTAGATTAACCATTGCACCGCCGAGCAGCATATTTTAAATTATTGACCACTAAAAAAAATTAAACTAAACTTTAAAAAAATTGTGTTTGTAGTCTTGTGTTACTTACTCACCCAACCTTTAGTATTTTAATGACATTTTCTATATTCTACTTTTTCTACATCGTGTTGTGCTGTAAGGTGGTCGTCTAGTAAAAAATACGTAAAAAATCAAATTTTTGTTATTGATGTAGTTTAAAAAAGAAACTTTTGCTCATGTTTTTTAATTAGATTTTTCCAAAATTTACTTCCTAACATGACATGTATTAGTTTGTTCCCTTAGCAACAAAGTTTTTTGGTTGTTTTGGGCCAAAATTATCAACCAAACTTGATAATATAAACTTTTTTAAGAATCAAGAAACTTAAAGACTAAAAGGATTTATTGATAAAGAAAAATACCAGGAAGGAGAAAATAATTATTCTAAATGATCATTTTAGTTTTTTTTATTTATTTTGTTAGTTTTTTCTGTTTGTGATATTTCAGACTTAAAGCAAGCATATCTCAGCTTCTATGAATTATTTTTAAATGAAATTTTCAGGGTTTGTTTATCTGTATATAAGTTGTATATAAGTATATAATCTGTGTATAATAAGTATATAATCTGTATATAAGTATGTGAACCAGAATCTATTTAATTCTTTGAGTATTTTAGGAGTTACGGGATGGTTTTTGTTGAGTTTTACCCCATTTTGAATTTTCCCAAATACGTATAGCTGCCATTATGGATTTAAACATAAATACAAGTTTTTACTGGTTCACATACTAATTTTATGTATATCCTGCATGCAAGCCAAAAATCATGTAAAACGAAGGTACGGATAACTAGAACTCTTTATTTTAAGAAAGTGATGTTTTCAGCGTTTTTTCGCTGAATCAGCATTAAAGTACGTAAATAAATTTTTTTTTTTTTTTTTTATATAATATAAATATAACTTCTTTATGCGGAAAAATAAAATAAACTTTCCAACAAATTGTATTTTTTATTTTTTTACCAGACGACCACCTTAAAAATACCGGACACATACAGAACTAAATGAGCACACGCGAGGTGTGTACTCGTAACACTATTATTTTTTCAAAGTTTGTGTTTGTTGGCCTGATGTAAAAACATATAAAGATTTGTGTATGTACATAATCTACATTACAACATTTAAACATTTATACCAGAAATTTTAGCATCAAATGTTTAAACCAGGGTCGACAATCTGCTTGCGAGCAGCAAGTTGCCGACCCTGGTATAAATATTTTATGCTAAAATTTCAATGTTATAATACAACTTTCCAGCTCCATGCACTAAATTTTTGGGGCTTTTTTGTTACCAAGCTCCAATCATCGCAATTTTTTGCAAAGCATCCTAATTTGACATAAGTATAAACATATAAATGTTTGGAGTTTGCTCCATGTCTTGAGGTTTGCTATCTCAAAGACCAAAAAATGCTTTGGGCGCCCCTCTATATATATATATATATATATATATATATATATATATATATATATATATATATATATATATATATATATATATATATATATATATATATATATATATATATATATCGTACACCCAGATCAAGGGTGCCACAAGTCAAAAATTATCGATATTGAGTTATGAATGTCATTTGATAGTGTGTTATGTGTTGTACGAATGTTTACAAAATGACAGATACAAATGACACTCTTAGTTGGAAAAAATATTAAAAACTTAAAACTTCAACCCTGATTTTCTCAGTTTGATACTTTTTGACTTGTGGCACCCTTGATCTGGGTGTACGATATATATATATATATATATATATATATATATATATATATATATATATATATATATATATATATATATATATATATATATATATATATATATATATATATATATATATATTTATATTTTTATAAATATATATATATTTATATATATATATATTTATATATATATATATTTATATATATATATATTTATATATATATATATATCATAACTTTCAGATTAATTATATATATATATTTTATATATATATATTTTTTGCAATTATTAATTGTAATATAACAACTTAAAAATATAAACTTGTTTTGTGAAAGAAGATTTTAAAGATTTTATAAAAAATTTCAATAGTTACGATTTCCTTATCATAGTAAAAATTTCGAAAAACATCAAGGAATACTCTCCTCCACCAAAGTTTTAATTTTTCTCTTTGTTCTTTTAAATTCCATAACTGGAACGATTTTTTTTATTATTGGCATAATATCGACTTGCAGTTCTTCGATAAGTTGAGTGAATTTGATTTTTTTTACCTTCTATTATGCACTGAAAGCAATTTGAGCCGATAGTGTTGCATGT
Source organism: Hydra vulgaris (assembly GCF_038396675.1). Lineage (NCBI taxonomy): Eukaryota > Metazoa > Cnidaria > Hydrozoa > Anthoathecata > Hydridae > Hydra > Hydra vulgaris. Next base: position 49,441,445 of record NC_088927.1, on the reverse strand, counting down.
AGTTATCACTTTTGCTCCTGTTCGCTTTTTGTTCAAGCAAGCCTTTGTTATTTTAAATGGCTATATGTATCTAAAAAATTTTTATAAGTTAAAAGTTGAACTAAGTTTTTTTTTCTAAACATTTTACTTTTAAACAATTTTACTTGAAGTTGTAAACTACTACTATTTGTAAACTACTACTATTACTACTATTTAAAAATGTTTAATTTTTTTCATATTATTTTTATTTTACATAAGAAAGGAGGTGGGGGGGGGGGGGTAAATTAATTGTTGACGTAGTTTTATTGGGGGTTCTCTGAAAGTTTGACATATTGTTGACAAGGGGGACGGGGCAGAGGGAAAAATTGCCAAAAAATTGTTGACCTAATTAATGGACAGCTCTTTAAAAATATAAAGTGTAAGCAAAATTTGGCATTTTTCAAAAATGCGGTGTTTTCCACTAAATTTTTTTTTTTCTTTTTTCTTTTACTTTTTGCATCGCCTTTATTAAAATTTCATGTATACAAAAATTTTTATAAAAATATCAATTAAGTAATCTATATTGTTCAATAGCAGATATATAAAATCATGCGCATGGCTTCGATCCTAACTTTGATTCAAAATAGTAACTAAAAACGTAACTAAAAGCCATAATAAATACGTTTTTTAAATAACTCTATAAATTAAACAGTATAAAATTTGCAAGATAGACTGACAAATTAGCTTAAAATGTGGCAAGTACCAAAAACTTACTAAAAATGAATCTAAAAATGTTTAAAAAAAAAATAGTCAGGATAATAATGCTATAATATACGTATGATGGTAGTGGTGTATTGGTAGAGCGCTTGCCTCATAAGCGAGAAGTTCCGAGTTCAATTCACCACGTCCCTGGTAGTACCGCGCTCAACTTGTTTCTTTGCGAAGCGACCTTGTTTGTCAAGGTTCGTGTTTCGGAGTTGTAGAGTTGAAAGAGGGTTGTAACCACAGCTAAATAATGATAACAAAGACCCTGCGAAATTTACAACTAACCTCATCTAAAAAGACCAAAAGCACTTTTTATGGAATCGTTTGAACCTTTGAATTTTGTAAAATTTCGGTGATTTAAACAATTGTTTCACTCATTGAGATTGAGATTGAGTTGTAAATTGTTGTTTGATAAAATTTGAATTTTGTTATAAACTTTTTTAAATTTAAGCGTAAAAAGTTTTTTGTTTAATTATAACTAACAAACTCCTAGACCATGGGTTTAGTGGTTTTTAAAGTACTTTTTGTTCCCAACTTTTTATTTTACCGTAATTTTTTTAAAAATAGCATCCTTACAAAACAAGGGCGAATCCAGCATTTCATTTGTCTCAAGACCGTTGTAAAAGCACATAAAGTTTGAAGTAGGAAATGTATAACGTATCAGCATTTACACATGGAATATTAGGCGTTACGTTATTTGCATTATTAAAACGCTTTTGTTTAAATTATTTACCATAATGGGGGCATCTCATCATATAAGAGATGCAATATGCAGGGTAAACTACATATTTTGAAAATAATAACATCATTTGCTATATATAATAAACTCTTTTATGATATTATGAAAGTGGCAAATTGTAAAAACACTTATTAGCAAAAGAACTGTTAATACCTCTCGGAGTAAGAGAAACCAAAAATCTTTTAAAAAAATAAAGTAGGACTTTACACATCTTCGTAAAGTATAATCTTTTTTAATAAAAAAAAAAAATGGTACGTGATATTTCTAGGTGTTTTAGTTGTTGGAATGCAATTGTTAATGAGTCGATTGTCAATATGTTAAACCCGCGTTATTTGGAATTAACACTATCATTGGAAATTTGACAAACAATACTGAGAAAGCCTTTGAAACATATGATTGCACCAACCTACAAAAAAATACTAAAAGGGTAAAAAAAATATGTTAAATAGTGCTGGAAACATAGCAAAAAATTCTTATTTGAAAGATATCAATAATAATGATAAGAGCTCAATTATAATTGAGCTCTTGCCATTATTATTTATAATATAATTATAAATTATTATAAATAATAATGGCTCATTATTATAAATAATAATGGCTCTTGCCATTAATAATTGCCATTATATCTACTTGATGATATAAAAGTTACTTTATATAACAATCAGGTATTTTTACTTAACAAATGTCTGAAAATTTATCAAACTCATTTAAAATTTTGATTAACCAAACTTATATACTCTACGACACATTAATAACTTAGTATCTGATTCCGACAAAGTCACGGAAAACTGTTTTTTTCTGGTTTTTGTAATATTCTTTTTAATGTTTGGTTAATTTCCGAAACAACAATAAAATTTTGTACGTTGCTAGGTTTGAATGAGATTCATCCAATGGTCACCCAAACTACTCTTAAGTCCGTAAGCAATTTCGAGCTCTTTGTAAGTATAGATAAAGTAAAAGCAAGATAAAAATAAAAATCAAGATAAAGTTTTAAAGTTTGTGGCTTTTAAAGTTTGTGGCTGTAAAAATAGCTGTTTATTTGTAATTTGTCAGTTTGTACAATCTTCATCGAAACTTTATTTACATCGGCTAAACGTTCTCTTAATCACTTAACAATCTCTACTCTTATTTAATTCCAAGAATCGTGGCTTTAATATCGTCGATATCCTTTTAAGTGGCTATAATGACTTCAAACTTATTATGTGGTATAACACCGGCCCTAACCGCATTACATCATATAACTGAAATTGAGTTATAGATTTTGTCTTTTTAGCATGCGTAAATCGCTTAAAGTTTATATAGAAATCACTTGCAACTATAGAACCTTCATTATATTAATATAAGTAAAAAAATAAAACATTGTATTAAGTATTTCTATAATCAAAATTATTTCAAAAAGAATATTTTTTGAAATCATCATAAAATATTCTTTTGTGTGGTTTGGGTCAATGTCCTGCTAAAACATCTATCCTCGAGGCATTTTGTCCTTATGTGGTAGCATAACATCCTTAATGATATCTTTGTATATTTCTGTCCATTATGCCACCAATCAAACGGATAGAATAATACAATCTCTATTAATGCAACCTAAGACCGTAACGGTTCCACCTCTGTGCTTTACTGATGGTAGCTGGTATTTAGGATCATTTTTATGGCCTTTTGGTCGACAAACATATCTAATACCATCAGATCCAAATAACATGAACTAGATTCATCACTAAAAAGTACATTCAACCATTGTTCTCTTGCTCAACTCAAATCTTCCTTAGCAAATCTTAAGCCTGCTTTTTGGTTCTTTATGGGGTTGGTTAACTATTTAAGAATTTAGAGGTCGTCCATAAAGTACGTACGCAAAAAATTTTGAAATTTGATCCCCTGTCCTTTCCCCTGTTGCCATGCGTACCTTTAAGTCCCCCCCCCCCGCTCCGCTTTTAAAATATCCCCCTTCTTTTTTATCAATAAAAAAGTTTTTTGAAAAAAAAAGGTGGAGGGCTATTGTTGATACTTTATGGGACCCCAAAGCCCTTGGTTTCGGCACAGGATCCCAATTTAAAAGACATATATGTCTTCAAATATATATACATATACATATATATATATATATATATATATATATATATATATATATATATATATATATATATATATATATATATACGCAAATAAAGTTAAATTGCATTATTCGTTTGGGCGAGAGGTTAAATTTATGGACGCCGGCGGTGGAGATTTGAGATCGTGTCTCAATCAAGTCATAATACTTTTTTTGTTTTAATAACCAATCAAATAAAAAAAACTATACTTAGGGCGGATGTTTTTTTAGGCACCCTTCTTTAGTTAGTAAAAAGCGAGTCTTACGCGAGATCAGTAATATTGAAAACAATACCTAAAACCCAGTGCCGAGGGTTTAGGTATTGGGTTTTAAGTATTGTTTTCAATATTTCTGGTATCAAAATAGGATCTTTAGACAGAATTTTAAATTTTCTATTGATTAGCTGGTTAATTATGATAAATTAGAAAAACGAAGTACTTACTTTTAAATTGAACCCTTGAAACGAAGTACGTACTTTTAAATTGAACCGAATTTTGCTAAAAGAAATGAAAATTTCAAAAGGTGTTACCTAATGATAACAGATACAAGCGTAACACCCAAAATTCATACCGTCTTCTACCACGTCAAAGATTTCATCAGTGGCAAAGTATTCCCTTTGGAGCCCTATTGTGAACAAACTGTTGCAATAGCTCATCAAGACTTTTATAAACATAACATTGGTCAAGGTATAAACAAAACAATAATCATCCGGAGTACAAAGAAAGATTGTTTGCTGCATAACTGATCTTAAATAAGCAAAAAAAAGTTTTACAACGATGTATTTGAAAATGTTGCAATTCCATTCATAAACAAACCTCTTAGAATAACTTTAACATCAGCTTCGTTAATAGATAACATAATAACGACATATATATTTAATGCATCCTTAAAAAAAGTATAATTAAAAATGACATCTCAGATCATTTTCCAACTTTTTTCTCAAATAATGTTGATACTGAATTAGTGCCTAAACTAAAACAAGTTTTCTTTAAACCCTGTTTTAATGCAGCAAATGTTACGTCATAATAAAGATAATTTATAATAATTATATGAAGCCATTCGAGAGTAAAAGAAAAAACTTAAAAATAAAATACGCCATCTTGCTAGATAAATTCAAACATAATTCAAAGCGCACTCGGCAAATTTTAAATGAAATTACAGAAAATCATAAAATAAAAACATGCAACTTGCCTAAAGTTATTAAAGTTAACAATAACTTTTTATATAATCCGAAAGAGATTGCAAATGAGATAAATAACTTCTTTGAAACAGTTGGGTCGAATTTTGCTAAAAATATTCCAAACATAACTAATACAATATTTGAACTTATTTTTCCATGTAACTCAAACACTATATATTGATATTTCAATAAAAGAATTTGATATTGCTTATAAAATGTTAAAAGATAATCAAGCCATAGGCTATGACGATATAAATGGTAACATTATAATCAATTCATATGAGATAATAAAAACTATACTCTTTCAGATTTTTCGTTTTCAGATCAACTTAAAATAGCTAAAGTAACACCTATATTTAAAGGAGGAGAAATTTCTAACATAACAAATTATCGTCCAATTTCTGTTCTATCCGCCTTCTCAAAAATTTTAGAAAGAATCCTTTACAATAGATTATACGAACATCTTTCTATTAATAAAATTTTACACAATAATCAATACGGATTTTTAAAAAAATAGCTCCACAGAACACGCAATATTTCATCTAACACGAAATATCGCGGATTCGTTTGAAAAATCTCAATTGACTCTTGAAATCTTAAAGACTTGTACAAAGCCTTTGATACCATAGATCATTCAATTCTTATTAAAAAACAGGAGCATTATGGAATCACAGGAAATTTTTTAAACTTATTAAAGAGTTTCTTAAATAATCGTAAGCAGTTTATCCAAATCAATGGTTCCTTGTCTACAAATTTTTTTAATATAACCTGTGGAGTTCCACAGGGATCTATACTGGGACCTCTTCTTTTTCTTAGTTATATTAACGCTTTCTTTAAAGCCACTAAGTTAACGACAGTAGTTTATGCTGATTACACTAATCTTTATTTGTCGAATAACAGCATCAGTGCTCTTTTTCAAGATATGAACACTGAATTAGTGAAAATCTCAAACTGGTTTAACTCTAACAAACTTTCAATTAACATTGAAAAAACAAAATGGACTCTCTTTTATCCAAAATCAAAAAAGAAATTTGCTACCAAGAGAATTTGCCTTCAATATTTATTGATAAAATACAGATAGAGAGAGTAAGTGTTATTCCTTTCCTAGAAATTCTAATTGACGAAAACCTTACATGGGGAAATCACATTACAACTCTATGTAACAAAATCTCAAAAAATATTGGAATAATGTACAAAGCAAGAAACTTTGTTAAAATACATAATTTAATTCAACTTTATTACTCATTTATCCATTGGTAGTATTAACTATGCAGATAAAGATAGTGCTAGATAGTGCTAAAAAAGTAAGTTAGAACCCCTCTATCGGCAACAGAAGCATCTTGCACGTATAATTAAGATCGTTATACTCATGCAAATCCTCTCTTAACTGAAATGAATGTTCTTAACTTATATCAACAAAATGTAATTAATGTTTTTTGTTTTATGTTTAAATGTAAAGCAAGTATGACTCCGATATCATTCCATAATTTATATTTGATCAAAAAGAAAACTATATATAACTTAAGAAATAATAATTTGATTTACCAACCTTATTCACATACAAATTTCGGAAGATACTTTATTTCATATTGTGGCGCTTTTCTGTGGAACAAAATAGTTTCGAGAAACTTTAATTTTTCTCAGGGTTTGAGTTACGCAACTTTTAAAAGTAAACTAAAAAAAATTATAATCTCACTAGATAACATACTAGTATATTTTTAAGCTCGGTTTTTTTTTTTTTTTCGTTTTTTTGTTCTTTGTTTTTTGTTTTTTGTTAATTAATATATTTTGTAAAAGATTTTTAAATACTGTAAACGGTTCTTGACGATTTTTAAGTATTGTAAATGGTTTTCGACGACAGGACCACTAGGCCCTCTACGAGTATCCGTGTTCTATACTTATACAATACTTGATCTATACTATACAATACTTGATCTATGTATTACGATTATTTTTTATTTTTACTGGAATATATAAGAGCAAAAAAAAAAAAAAAAGACTTCTTTATAGAACTGCTACAATAATTCGATTTATTAGATTAAGTAAAACAAAAAGCTTGCGGTTTATAATGAGCATTTTAACAATCCTTAACTGCTGTTAGTAATTACGAATTTTAACATTGCATGTAAAAATATTCAAAAGTATTTGACTAAAAGAGTATATTAAAATATTTTGAATAAATTTCTTTTGGAGAAGAAATTTATTCAAATTACAATTTAATCAGGTGCTATTTGATGATAATATAATGTAAAAAATAAGGTTTATATAGTTATATTTTCACTTCATTTTGAAAGTCAATGTATATAGGAAGGTTTCAAGAACCAAAAAAAAATGCATAAGCTAGTTCAAACCACGCTTCAAATAACAAATCAATATTTTTTCTATAGAATGAAAATGGTATGTGTAACAATGAAACAATTATAATAAAAATTGTTGATACTACATAGTAGAACACTTATGCAACCTTTATATAATGATCGAATATCACAGTAATCGGTAACGTTTTAGTGTCTAAGTATTAAAAAACTAACAAAATATAAACTAAAACTGTCATAAATCCTTCACTATTAAACCAACCCGACTGAAATTTTATCAAGAGTTTGGTGCGGCCAAAACAATTGCATGTGGTTCTCATTTTACAAGTGTTTTTATTTTCGCACTATAAAGTCAAAATTTTACTTCATTTGAACATTCAAATTAAATTATTTTCCGCGGACAAAATTAAAAGATTTCAAAATTTGCATCACAGGGGTACTTGACAACTATCAATCACTGTAGTTGCTACGGCTTACCATTTACCATAAATACCGCACAAAAGTGACCGACGTGTAGACGTATACTCAGCAGATGATGGGTTTAATGAGACTGTGGCTTAACTAACTAATTAACTAACTAACTCCTACCGTTCAATAAAAAAATTTTTGTTGAAATTTTGTTGATGAGTTTTATCTTACAGGAATAAGTTGCTATGTTTTCATAAATATCAATAATTGTAAACATTGAGAGTAACAACAGTTATAAACATTAAGAAGAAAAAAAAAGAAAAAGTATTAAAAAAAAAAAAACTTCTGTTGATTTTTACTTTAGATTTTATGAGTAAAGATATTGAAGGATCTTAAAAAACTAGAAGCTTGCAACATAACTGTGTGCACTGTATTTTTTCAGGAGTTTTTTCTATGCCATTTAATTTTGAGAGCATTTCAAATAGTTTTAAAAAAACTCTAAGTATTTCCGTCATTGGTATTACCGCATCCCTAGTTTTAGTAGATCGGCTATTAATCCATTAAATCTGCCGCTGTACTAAAAACACTCTATTATTACTTTTAGTTCTAGTATACTTTTTCAATGTCAGAACGCGCTTGCATTTTTTTATTACAATTTTCATCCTTATTAAAATAAGGATGAAAAAAAAACAACATTAAAAAAACGAATCCATGCATGCAACTTGGATAATCATAATTCAAAATGGATTCGAACTTATTTATTTAGCAAAATTATTATCAATGTATTTAGTCAAAATTGCAAAATACAAGTAACCGTCGCAACAGTAACCCCGCAACGCGAATTTTGTAAATGTTATAGCATTGCAAACATTTTCATTGATGATTGTCAAGACCAATTTATAATGTAAGTTTATTTGTATTTTCTTTTGAACGATGTTTAGAGGAACCAAGAATTTAACTTTATCTTTAATGTAGTCTTAACTAATGTTTGACAGAGCATTTTTATAAAGAAATTGTAAACTGATAGGTCTGCAAGCTTGAGGAAATGGAGTTGTCTTATTTTTCCAAAATGCAACATCTTGATCTAAAACAGAGTTTCTACATAAAATTTTGTATTTGTACGAGTGAAATCAGAAAAACATTTGCATTAGAGTCATCTCCGTCAGCAAAACTCTGTTTATATTTGCTATGACCAGAACTACCATCAAAGCCTCACTCCAGAATTGGAATGATAAAAAATATTGATACTTAAGGAGTCAAACTACTTATTTTTGATTAATTAAAATATAAAGGTTTTAGAGGAGACTAGGGATTTCTATTGCGCTTGTTTTAGTTACAATAGTAATAGTAATTTATATTATAAACTATTTAGTAAAAATAGCATTTTCAAGATAACACATTTCCTTGGCTTCTTCAAGTTTTCCATAAGATGGTAAAAATGAAGAACTATTTTCAACTGGACCATTTTTTATAATGCAATACTGATGTTTATAAAGGTTTGCTTCCATTAATATAGAAAGAATGTTTTGCCTCATACTTCAGTTGTTTGTGAAATGTGAGATGATTAGATGTTGCTGTTGAGAAGTGGAAGTTAAACTTTTCATTAAAATTGCATCATAGCATTCTATATCGTGTGTGAGGGTGATTTTTTTCATGATTCTATAGAATAGGCTTTTAAGGACAACATCCAAAATATAATAGTACAAAATCTCATAAGTTCACCTTTTAAATTTGAAGAAAGAATTAAGTTCAAGTACGTATAAAACGTCTAAAAAACGTACTAATACGTTTTAAACACGTATTAATACTTTTAGTCGTGTTAAACTCGTCTTGTGCTAACTCGGTAACCGTTAATTTAATTTTAGTTGATATTAAAATCCTTTTTTGAAGTCAAAATTCTTTTTCAATAGATTTTTCCTTTTTTTGAAATTTCAATTTTTTGCTTACTCACAAGTAACTTTTTCTAACGGGGTTGCGAGACGATAACTTTTTAATTTATATTTTGTTCCCATACTACAAAAACGTAATTTTTTTAAAAAGCATTAATACTTCATAAGTATTTATAATACTCCAAGAAATTAGAAATTTATAGAATTGAAAATGTTCCATTAGATTCCTACTCTTTTTGACATGACATTTTTTTCCCTTTTTTATGTTCTTTTTTTTTTAATTATAAAAAAAAAGCAAGAATAAACTAAAATTAAAAAATCAGACAATGTAAAAAATTAACATTCTTAATAAAACGTCTGGTTTTGCCTTTGCAATTGACTATGCAATTCAATATTTGACTATGCAATTCAATATTCAGAGAGAACAATCCTTATAATGCTATAGGGACGTTCTCCAAAAAGTTTATGAAATGAAAGGAATGCAGTGACGGATCCAGGGGGATGGGGGGTATACATCCCCCACGCTATAATGATGTTCTCCAAAGAGTTTTTGAAACACAATTTAACAAATATGGTAATAAATGTAGCTTTAATATACAAAAACAACATTAATTCTACAAAAAGCTCGGTAAGCATATTTGAATAATAAAATATAACATCAATAAAATTGCAAAATAAATACAAATATATACAAGTTACATAACTTAAATTTCAAACTTTATGAACACTTCCACACTGTTACAGCCAAAGATCCTGCAAAAAACATGTAAAGTAAATTTTTAAGTTCATGAGTAATCTCATACCCGTAACTCTCTCCAACAACACAATGCCAAGGAGATCCAAACTTTTTATCCAAACTTTCCTTGATCATTTTAGCGGCAGCCTAAATATGTCCATATATATTTTAATTAATGGACAACATACACAGATACATATACTTCTATTAAACAGGTGGTTTGTAACATACAGAGAAAAAATCTTTATCAATATCACAGATATAGATAAAGATTTTTTCTCTGTATGTTACAAACCACCTGTTTAATAGAAGCAACCCATTAGCCTTTAAAAAAACTAACAGATTGGTTATTTAGATTATTGATAACTTCATTGTTGATTTTTGTTTTAAAGACATTTTCAGGACCAAGATTGTAAGTTGTTCAAATATTTTTTAATTATATTATTAAAATAGAGTGTAAATAACTTACTTCAGTACAAATAATTAAAGTTTAATTTACATATTAATTTATATTGGATCATTATACAATAAAGGTTTTATGCTGGGTAAACAATTTGACTCATTTTTATATTCCAACAGTTTTCATAAATCAAAAGACATTTAGGTCTTTACATTTGTTAAAACTGTAGAAATTCAAAAAGGCATTAAGTAAAAATTTTTTGTTAATGATAAATGGTATTGATTGGTTCTAATAAGAAATTGATATATATTAAGAAGAGATTGTTATATTGTATTAAAGAGATGGGTACAATGTAACATTATTTGTATTTTGAGTGAAATATGTGTAGGGGTCATCCATAAATGATTTCAGTGTTTTTTCTCAATTTTTCAACTCTCCCTCCCCCTTAGTCAAACTCTGTCAATTTTTGGTCGACCCCCCGTTATATATGATGTCAGTTTTTGTGTACTCCCCCCCTATAAAAAACAATAAAAATGCTTAAAAACCATTGATTTTTTTTCTAATTAAATTATACATTTATATAATAGTAGATCTCATCAAATTATATCATATAATAGTCGATATCTCATTAAATAATCAACTAAACAAATAGTATTATATATCTTTAATATAATCTTCCCATGGGTTGTTGAAGTGATCATCGATTGAAACAATAGGTAGTGAATGCTCTCCGCGCTCTAAAAGGATATCATATTCTTGAGGTACAATCAAATTTGTTGCGTCAACTTCATTTTCATCTAACCATTCAGCAGTTTCCGAACTCTTCTGCAAGGCGATGACTGCCAAAAATTCTGTCTGACGCTTGGCAGCGATACGAACAGGTTGGACCCTTTTGATTAGAGGGAGAGTTATAGCAGAAGAATGAATAGAAGCGTGCTTTTTCAACATAGCTTGAGAGGCAAAGTAGATATTGCACTTTTTACAGATTCTATCAGCTAGGCTAGACTGAATTGATGGACAAAACGCATCATACAGCAAAATTGGAAATCCTTTGGCAGTTCGAGGAAGAATACTTTCAATGTTTGCTGCGATGAGTATAAAGACGGATGATGGAAACAATTCTTTTGCTCCTTCTGAGACATCTACTACTTTGAGCCCGTCTCTCGTTTGGTTGACAGGGACAGGTGGCAGAAGAAATCTTGCTCTAATTAGAGTAAAGTAAGAGCTTCTAATAGTCCGACAACAAGAACGATTTTCACATTTCACAATTTGAGTAAAATATTGACTTGTACGAAGATGATCGGCAATGCAACGTTGATCTTGTAATAAAAAGCTCCTTGACTCTAGCTCTGATTTGTCTGGATCAATATACTCTGCAATGGTTGGATAACCGTCAATTTGTAGATCAGACCAAATATCAGCCAAAGCCTGTCCAGCAAAACCAAAGTTCTGTTTTTCTAAATTTTTATCTATTGTCCTGGCTGATTTAAAAAGATATGTTGGTTATTGAAGGTTAAAAATTATATTAATATTTTTACAAATTAACTTTTGTCAATGTAATTACCTTGAGAATCGAGATGAGTTCTTTACTTAGAGGTGCCATTCGTCGCTCAGCTCTGTTGAATGCACTGCGGCCTGGAGCGTTCGTCATGATGAAAAGAGCATCAAGATTATTCTTCAAGAAATGGTGAATCCTGATTTCAATTACTTTCTGGTATCTTGGATTTTCGTCAGGTCCTCCATCGACACTAAACACAACGATAGGCTTAACCATATTAGTTTGAGGATCTCTGGTAATAGAGTCGAATTCTTTGATATCCAAGAGCTGCTGAAAGTCTAATCCATGAGCAAAGGCGGTCGGAGATGCATGTTTTCCTGATCGAACAGCAATGTAGGTAGGTCCAGAATAAGTAACAGCATCTGTTTTTCCAAGACCATCTTTTTTGATCGTAATTCCAGCGTATACAGATGATATAAGCTTGTGTTTAGCAGCCATGACCCAGTTGTGGTCTGGGAGAGTTACCCGGTACTCAAAATGCATCAACAACAGCGCCTGTTTTTTGGCTGCTGTGATTCCAATTGGCACTCTAGCCTTGTTGTCTTGGCTAATGAAACACACTTCATCTGGCCCTAAAATAGAACAAACTTCTTCCACATATTTTATAGTTGAACTGCAAAAGAGTCCGTCAACATGTTTTAAATGAGATTTATTCTGAGAACTGATCAACCTAACAAAGACTGTTTTGACGTGCCTTTTGCCTTCTAATGTTCCGTAACTTCTCGGAAGTAGACGAGTATAGGCGCTCTTGCTGATTGCAAATCCAAATTTGTTCATCTCAGATGTCAATTCGTCGTGAGTTTTAATGCTCTAAATAATAAAGAAATATATTTGGATAAAATTAACTTTTTTACAGAAAACAGGAATTATTTCGTAAATTATATTTAAATCAAACTTGAAATTAGTTGTTAACATTTCAAGGATATTTACAATAGTGCAAGTACTAACTAAGAGTAAAGTTCTAACAAATACAATATTAACAAGTATAGCTAAGCTATTATTACCCGAAGAACCTCTGACCGATGTCTTTCATCAGCGGACAAACCATGGAGAGCAATATCCATAATCGCCTTCAAAAGAAGAGGTTGATCTACTTCTAATGACGGTGACCAGGTTTCTTTCTGATTTTTAGTTGTTCTTTGACTTCTGGATGCTCCAAGCAGATTTCCTCCATTCTAGCTTTTTTCAGTTCTCTAGTTTTCTTCTGTTGAGCTTGATCATACTTTTTTTGGCCAGTTCTTCATATAGATGAGCTAGTTTCTTCTTTTTCTTTTTGAAATCATCCTCTTCAGCTTCAACAATGAATCCACTTCTCTTTCTAGTCTTTAGTTTAGCAACTTCACAATTTAAAGCTGCAATCTCAGAACTGAGTCAATCTTGAGCCACTGTTCAAAGTTAATGCACTTTGTTGATCATCAATAACAGATCGCTCATTGGTGGGCTCAACAAACTGTGAGGAATTCTTGTCAAATTCAAGTGGAGTACACGTGGGGGCAGACTGCTTTGGAGTATTGGCCCAAAATGATAATTGCTTGCTCTTGAACTTCATTGCCTTTTCATTAAATAAATTGATTAAATACATTACTCTTGATTCAAGATCCTTTTGCACCAGTTTCTCTTCTTTTAATGAATTCCATATACTATGGACTTTTTTCTGGATATTAGCCTTTTTTTTATCGGGATGAGCATTTCCATACAAGATTATCAATAAGTTAAGTAATGCGGTTTTATCCATATTTTAATATTGATTTATTAGTATTGTTTACATCACAATCAGAATAATGATTTTGCTCATCGTTAGCGCAAGCTTTTTAAAAGAGTTTCTTAAACCCACTAGGGAGAAATTAGCATTTCAAATTTTCAATAGACTTTATGTGTTTGCATTGCATCATGTTTTACAATCAACTAGAGAGCAATTAGAGTTTCGTATTTGAAATAAAGACAATTTAATTTCAAAAAATGACAAATTTATGAGTTTACTTTTATGAGTTTACTTTGAACCACATTTTATAATCCGCTAGGGAGCAAACAGCGATTGTGAATTTTATATACAAAGAGTTAATATTTCTAACATAATTTGATTCACAGTCAAATGGTAATATATTAATAAAACGATAGTAATTTTTATTTTACGTTAGTAGTTGTTATTTATTTAATGTCTCTGGGAAACTTATTATATTAATTTATAATATATTATAAATAATTTAATAAAATATAATATCAAATTCCCGCATTTAATATTAATTTCCCCACAAACAAAACATTATTTCTATACCATTTAGTAGATGCAAATACTATTAAAATCTGCTCATTAAGTCTAAAAAAATAATTTAAATTGACATCATTTTGGCCTCAACACCCCCCTCCCCATTGTCAATTAGTGTCAAACTTTTCAGCACTCCCTCCCCCCCTATATTTACTGACATCATTTATGGATGACCCCGTATCACTTAATTAATAAAAAAAATTTGACAAACAAATTAGCTAGATTATTATGGAGAATCTCAAAAAGAAAATTATTTACAAAATCTTTAAACTTTTAGTTCAGAAAACCTTTTTTAGGTTAAATAGGAAAAAATTTCATACTGTTGTGAGGTCAAAAAGTTAATATATAAAAAAAGTATTACTTATTTGGAGTATACCTCATTATTGCTTTGAAACTTTTCACAAGCTGTAACACACAACTCCATTGCCTCAGCACGCATTTCTTCATTCATATCTGAGTGCTAAAAAAAAATAAGAAAAAACTCTTTTATACAAAAGATATATATTTTTTATACAATGTTCAAATTGCTCAAATTAAAAAAGTTATATATTTTACAGAATAACCTCTTGTGACAAAATTGTGGCAAAACCTTTGACCAATTAAAGCTTGTCGAATTTGTAATTACTCATCATTGGTTTGTTTATTGTTTTCTTTACAAAATTTTTTACTTTTACTGAAAGTATTGCTTATTTAGATTAACTAATAAAAAAGTTAAATTGGAATAAACTGACAAATGCGAAAAAAAACTTGTTCTAGTTTATGAAATGTAGATAAAAATCTTGTTCATGATGAGAAAATTTCAGTCCTGAAAATAAACAATATTACTATTCTGTTTTTTATTCTGTACTCATTTTTTGCTCATTAAACTTTTCATTGTATTATTATTGCCAGTGTTTATTTGTGCTAAATTTTTGTTACCAGAGTTTAGCATCAAATCAGCAATTTGCAGTTATTAAACCAAAACTATGTTGACAGGTTTACTCATTTTTACTTTTATTTTAAATTCATACCCAAAGACTTTATCTTTACCCAAAGTTTGAGTTTATAATCTACTGCTAATAAATCTAAAAGAGATTTTATAGTGATCTAAAGGGGATATGTAATAGTGATCTAAAGGGGATATCTTATGGGGATTTAAAGTGGATATCTTATGGGGATCTAAAGGGGATATCTTATGGGGATCTCAAGGGGATATCTTATGGGGATCTAAAGGGGATATCTTATGAGGATCCAAATAAGACATCTTACATGCACACTTTTTTAAATTGAGGGCAATAGTGTAAAAGGATTTTTGTGCTTATTAAATAACTAATAAATTTTTAACGATTTTATTCATTAAACAATAAGAGAAATTGTAATAATAAATAAGTATCACATACCTAATAATCTGTATATAAAATAATTTTCTCATTTTATAAAATGAGAAAAAAGTTGTTTGTTTATAGAAAATTTCAAAAATTATTTAAAAATTTCTAAAAACTAAATCTTTTTACCTATTCTTAAAAACATAATTTAATACAATAATAAAACACAATGCTAGAATATGATTAAAAAATAGAATAGAACAATCGAACACAAGACTTAAATTCAACACTAAAAACACAACACTAGAACAACTAACTAAAAAACAAAAAAATTTTAGTTTAGAACTTTTGGAAATAACAACATTTAAGATCATTTAAAACATATCAATATTGCTGTTATTATGAAACATAAATTTATATTCAAATTTTTCGGGGTTTAAAACAATATTACATTTTACATGTTGTTACATGTTAGTAAATGGCCAGCTTGCCAAGTTAAGGTTATTAAATATTATTTATTTATTATCATTAAACTTTTTTTATTTACCAAAACTCAATTCTTTATTACCAAAATGATTAAACTAATGTTGAGCTTTATGATTTTATTTTCTTAGCTATATACTGTAGCTTTGTATTAACATCATAACAACAAGTTGAAGGCTACACATCATACCTTTAAAGTATATTTTGTATCTCTTAAACTATACTTTTTAAACTGGCAATATCTTAACAATTTGTATATAAAATAGCGATGATTTAAAGACTTGAAAACTGATAAGACTTTGAAAACTGATATTTATTGAGACTAAATTTTTCTTCTAAACTATATTTATCTTAGCCAGTTTGTGAAAACTTTTTATCTGACCTCATGTTATAATAAAAGTGTTTTTTATGAATAAATTCAGTTTATTGTTGGCCTATAATTAAAACCTTGTCAATCCAAATTAGTATTTTTTAAAGAACAAGCATAAAGCAATTTAATTCCATGTGTTTATTTTTAATTCTTTATTTTAAATCTTTTAATTCTATGAAGCTTGTCGTCAAATGCACATTATAATATCCTATGTAAGTTTTCTTCTTTACTATGGTGAAAAATAAACACTTACTGACATCATTTTGAAGAGAGATTTTGGCCCACTCAACAATGTTAAAACCAAAAAGCTCACATTCGCTAATACATAAGGTTTGTTAACTGCTTTATCAATTACTTTATAACCAGGTACTGCAACATGGATTTAACATAAACCTTATCAAAAAATAAAAATACTTTAACTAACTTGTCTTGAGCATTAAACGTTGCTAATTTATTTTCTTTCCAGTGAACACTACTACAACCAAAATATTTTTTAAGTGGCAAAGATACAGTAGAAACTAAACTTGGCTTTATGTAATTAAACAATAATGGAGCGTCATCAGGTCTCAGCTTCCCATAACCACTAAAAATTACAAAAGTAAGAAGAAGAATCTTTTGGTCAAACAACAATGTTGTTAGTATAAGGAATATTATCATCTTGGTATTATAGCAATCCAACTTTTTTGTTCTTCAATGTTTCTTGGGAGTCTAAATGTTTTAATTCTGATCTGAGGATTGTAATTACCATTACAATTTGCTACACAACATCAACAAACAAATGCAAAAATAATAAAATGCTTCTCTTATTCTTTTACTTCCTAATTAACTCATAAGCTATTAAAAATTAAAAGTTAATTAAAATAATGACGGGTGATATAAATAAATTTTGTTTAAAATTTATTTATATCTAAACTAAATTATTTATTAAATTATGATATTAAATTGTCAGAAAATATTTTAATTAAAAAATAGTTAGTAAATTTTATAAACTACATTATAAAAAATTTTTTTTTTTTTTACAAAACTGTATTATTAAAAAATTCAACTCAGTTTTTTACTCCAGCCACGTGTTGGCAAAGCCTGTTATATAATAAGCCATGTATACATGTACATTTATATTTCATTGAAAAAAAAACTTAATCACCTTTATTAAAGGATAACTGTGTAAGCGCTTGTAATCATAAAAGTCTCTTGGTACAGCAACCTCTTCTTTTGCTTCGGTCATGATATGTAACTAAATAATTTAACTTGAAACAATTTTAGGGACTTAAAAGTTAAACTAATAATTTTAACTTCAAAGTCAGTTGATGCATGAAGTTCTCATAGCTACATTTATTAGTATGACTATATATATATATATATATATATATATATATATATATATATATATATATATATATATATATATATATATATATATATATACATATATATATATATATATATATATATATATATATATATATATATATATATATATATATGTATATATATGTATATATATATATATATATATATAAATATATCTATATATCTATATATATATATATATATATATATATATATATATATATATATATATATATATATATATATATATATATATATATATATATATATATATATATATATATATATATATATATATATATATATAGAAATGGCTTTAAATTTACCGTTTGTAGTAAAAAAACAACTTTAAAGACTCTTTTTCTTTAAAAATGACAAAATCAAGTACACTTTTTGTAAGAACCATTAAATTTAATTGAGAAAACTAATTAAAGTTGATCACTTTTTAAATAACCACAAAAACGCAACTTAATAGATTGTTTTTAATTTTTTAAATAAAAATATAAACATTTTGATATATTATGTAAAACTTTTATTTTTATTTTTTTGATACGCTCTGCCAAACTGCAGTGATTTCCCCATATTTGTTTGTTGTCCTTACGGATTTATCCGAAGACCTTTTTACCGCAAAAAATGTAATAAAGATTACGTAATTACAGATAGTTTAAAGATATTTTTGCAAACAATTCAAGCTTGTATTTAGTTGCACTGTTTTGCAGAATATCAATTTAAATTAATTAACCCAACAATTTTAAAAGCAATAAAAAGTTGATGTTCTATTGATAGCCAGTTTATTAATATGATTTTTTTTAACAAAAATTTAAATTATGCCAGAATCGATAGCCAAATTCAAGCTTTTTTTGGGAAGAATTACATTTAGTAATGAAATTTTTGGCGGAACACATCCTCCCGTGAGTTGGCACCCTCCCATAAGTTTATATATACACAACTACTAGGTTTAAGTTCTTGTAAACATAATTTTGATTGTTTGTATTTTAAATTGCATGCTAACTTCAGATTTAATTATAAATTTAATTATAATGAGTAAACATTTTTGATACTAAGACGTGTTAAACCATTAACACCATATTATCCATAACAATTCACCCTATTCTCCTTCATTTCCAAAATACACCTCTCATATTTTTTTGTGGTCTGGAATATAATTTTTGTACTTTTTCATAAGTATGTAAAAAATTTTATTTTAAAGTTTTTTTTAATTTATAAGTTGAAGGTAAAGGAGGAGGAGTCGGTTTCGAACCACAAACCTCGAACTCTAACCAGAACTCCACGGCTGCAGTTAACCGCGGCTACAAATTTTGTAAAACATAAGGTTTTCGGCTACAAATCTTTTAAAACATAAGATTTATTGTGTATATTGTAAATTATATTCTAATTTCTAAGGCCGTAGACAACTTTTTTTGATGTTTGAGCTAAGTAACTTTGAAACATGAGGAAAACTCCATATTTAAGTATGTTCATATATATGAGAAATGAGAATGCTATGCAAAAAATTGCGGTGATTGGAGACTGGGAACAGCAATAGCCTAAACCGTTTGCCCCCCCAGCCCCAAATAAGAAAGCAATGAGAGTCAAGTTTATTATTTTTTTTAATCATAAGTTTATGATTGAAAAAAAAAAACAAACAAACTTGACTCATTGTCCTGCTATTTCAATATTACGTATTATTATTGTCATTATTATATCTATTAGTAAAATTGTTATTATCCTAATAGTTTAATTTTCTTTAATATTAATTATATATTATTGCTATTATTACCCAATTGTAATTAGCACTCTTACTATTTGAAGTAACCAGTAGCGTCACTAGGGGGGGGGGGGGGTGCAGGCCGCACCAGGTGACACTTTCGTTTTTTATCAAGTTTAAAAGATTGTATTTTATATGCCCAAACTTTTCTAAAGGACTTTTTTTTTTTAAATTCGAAACCCGTGTCGTCAGTCCTGTTAGTAAAAATCTAGGGGGATGACACCAAAAGTTTACTGCACTAAGTGATACTAATCCCAGCAACACCACTCGTAATAACTTCTATTTCAGAAAATAGGGTAAACTACCCAGTGGTCAATGGCCGCTCCGATCATCGGCGTTTTGTCACTCAAAAATATGCTGAGCTAACACTAAATGAAGTCAGGTGCCGAAATAGTGTTTGAAATAATTGCCTATCTTTTCTTTATAAATGAAGGAAGTTTGATTAATGTAAACATAAAAATAAACATATACGAGCAAAAAAAGTTCTGTAAATACCTTTACCCTTTGAGAATAATTTTCATAACTGTTTTCAGATAACCACAAGAAATGCGTAGCAAATGCAATGTAATTGAATTTTTTTCTTTTTCACGGAAATAGATGAGATGAATGTACAATCCTTTAAAATTAAAACACTGAAGGGGAGTGGGGATAGAAGGAGCGTCAAAGGCTGAAATTTATTATGTTTTCCAGTATTCGACAAAAAAATTTTTTTTTTAATTTACTATCAATACTTTACCGTATAATAAGGGTTCTGAGCCACACTCCTGTATTTTATGTGATTTGTGCAAGTGTGCAAGTTTTATGTGATTTGTGCAAGTGTGCAAGAGTTTGTTTGAAACTGACACTTCTATAAGTTATCTAATTTTATTCCAGTCTTCGATAACACTGTATTCTAGTCATCGACTGAAAAAAATGTTTAAATTTGCTAGAGTTTTTTTATAAAAATAGAGAGTTACTTTATAAAAATATTTCTTGAATGTTTTAACTTTCTTGACTTTCACATCATTCGTCGCGGGGTAAAGCATAAGGGCGTTCACTGCTTGTGTGTGACCATTCATTTAAAGATATTACTTTCTTGAATGTTGTAACTGTTACACAACAGTTCTCTTTGGACAATTATTAATGTGTCGCAAAGCTCTATTTGTACAATCATTAAAGATTGCAATACTGTATTTCTCTTGGAGATTAGTTCTTAACCTTAGAGTTCTGAAATCAAAATGAATATCAAAATGTTATTATTATTAAATGTATTTATATCCTTCTAAATGTAAAAAAAAATAATTAAATTAAAAATTAAGATGTCTCCTAAAATAAGCAGCTGCTAAAGAGTTGTATCAAGATTACGAGATTACGAGAAGATTACGAGGAGGATAATGGCAATGCAATTGAAGACGTTAAGAGATAAACTCAACATTTTTAATGTCCTTTTAGTTAATTAATTCTATAATCAGTTTTTACTGTACGCAAGTAAATGCAATTCAGAAGCTCAATGCTAGGACTCAAATTTTATCTGATAAATATTGCACTAATCTTATAGAATCACTGGGAGCAGGCGCAACTATAAAAATATAAGTTAATTTTACTCATCAAACTTTCAAACTATTATTCAAGTTTTTTTTTAAAAAAATCAATAGCCATACAAATATTCAATCTATTTAATTTTGAACATATCTGTTCAGATATTTATTTTGATGTAGGAAAAAATGGTTTAATTATTTACAAAGAAAAAATGTAGTTAATCAATGAGTAAAGAAGAAATGCAGGCAATCAGCAAGCCCTGTAGAGGAAAGAAGCCATGTCGAAGGTAATATTCATATTTCCTTTAAGTTTTATTGAAGTAGCATAGGCTTTATTAAGTTGCATGTATTTTGTAAATGTTTGCCATGAACCATTTTAATACTGTTTTCTTGCATTTTCAATTTCTTTTTCTTTAGGCGCAATCAAAAAAACTTTCTTATCTCCTTTGGTCTTAACTCCATCAACATCGCTTTCTACACGAACAAGTATAAGCAAAGCCTTACTGCATTATAAATGGTTTCCCTCGCTAAAGAATACTGTTTTTAAAGTTAGGACAGTTGCTCAAGAACTCCATGCAACATCTGTCATTATAACTTTTAAGGTTTTTAACTTTAATTTTTTTAAATGAGTATCCTTAGTATTAGTACCATTAGTAGTATATTAGGGTGGTCCATTTAAAACATTTTTATTTTTACCGGGATTTTTTTTTCCAAGAGTAATGACATTTGATCTATAAACTTCTCAATTATATTTCGGGTACCACGCTTGTGGAACTCGGTTCTTGACCAAAATATAAAAAAAATAAAATCTATTGATGTATTTAAAAGAACTTTAAAAAAGAACAATCACTAAATTTAAACAATACATACACTCTTTCGTTTTTTTTTAAAAAAAAAGAATTTTATGATATATCTTTCTTGTTGTTTTTGTTTACCCGTTTTAATCTTGTATAAAAAATATAAATACGTAAATTTATATCTTCAAAATGTTTTTAAACCTTTTTAAATTCTAAATCTTTTTTAAATATTTAAATATATATAAATATATATTACGTATTGTATTGAATATGTATATATTACGTTACATAAACGTACCATATATACATCGGTGGCCAAAAATTAAAGACCACTCATTTTTTAGTTGGTTTCTTAATCTTTAAATTAAAATTAAGAAGATTCTAATTGACATATTTTTAAATATCTTGTTAATTAAAACATACGGATTAAAGTGGTATTCTTTTTTTTATCTAATTCTAATTAAATAGCGTTTAACTTATTAAAAAACTGATTAGTACTTATAAATCTTTTTTAAATAAATTGGACAAAATCTAACGACTACTTTCAAATCTTTAATTTGCACTTATTAAAAATAATAATCCATTATTTTTTTTAACTGTCTTAATTGCTTATTACGTTGGCTATAAAATAAAATATCGAAACCTGAGTTTCGATATCAAATAAACATTTATTTTTTGAATTGCAATAAGGATATAAAAATATTGCAAAAATGCGTGCAAAGATCGAAGAAAAAGACAGATACGCGGCTCTTGTATTAAAAGAAAAAGGCTATAGCATCAGACAAATAGCAGAAAAGCTCGGAAGGTCTCACTCTTGCATTATTAACATAATTCAACGATACAAAGAGACCCGGTCAATTAATGATCGTCATAGGACTGGACGCAATAAAATTTCAAATGACCGTGATGTTCGCTCGTTAGTGAGATTAATGAGAGAAAACAGACAAGCATCATCTACAGACTTGTCTACAAAATGGACACTGTCAAATGGTCTGAAAGCAAGCCCTAGAACTATGCGAAGGGTCCTCCACAATTTTAATTACTTATGGCGTGCTGCTGCAAAAAAACCACGCTTAAATAAAAAACAAAAATTTGCCAGGAAAGAGTGGTGCAAACTACATAAAAATTGGTCAACAGATCAGTGGAGCCGTGTGGTCTTTAGTGATGAAATGAACGTTGAGGTAGACAACAGAAAAGGTCGCGTAATGTTGCATAGACTTCCAAGCGAACGGTTCGATGAATCATGCATTTTGAAACGGACAAAACAAGGCAGTGGTTCAATAGGCATTTGGGCCTTTATGAGTGCCTGTGGAGTTGGCGTTTTTCATTTATTCGATGGTAGACTCAACAAAGAAAGGTACATCGAAATTTTGGAAAACTTGCTACTTCCTAGCATTGATTTATGGCAGTTGCAAGATGGATTTATTTTCCAGCAAGATAATGCGCCGTGTGATAAAGCGCATATTGTTAGCGATTGGTTCAACTCTAATAAAATTACAAGTGCTTCCTTGGCCTGCCTATAGTCCAGACTTGAATCCAATAGAGAATTTATGGTCGTCGCTTGATCACAAGCTTGGTAAAGAACAACTTTACAATTTGGAAGATTTGAAATCTTCTATCTCTCATCATTTGAAAAATGTGCCTGATGAATCAAAACTTTAATGAATTCAATGCCAGAACGAGTACAAGAGTGCTTGAAAACAAATGGAGGAACAACACGTTTCTAAATTATTTTTTTATTGCTTTTTGAAATATTTTTGAAATTGGTCTAAAAATTTTGTCCAATTTTTTTTCCCATTTATATTTTTTACTAGTCAGTTTTTTAATTTTTTAACATTATTTTGTAAAAAAATTATAAATTCTTTTATAATAAATATAAAATACAATAAAAATTCTTTCTAAAAATGTTTTTCTTTTTTTGATACCTTTTTCGAAAATAAAATTATACTAAGGTTAAAAATAAATTTTGAAAAATTATATATATTATATGTATATATATATATATATATATATATATATATATATATATATATATATATTTGTAACCTATAAATATACATATGTACCCTATAAATATACATATATAAGTATATGTACCCTATCTACATGGATGACTTAGCGCCAAACCAGCCTATACAACGAATATGTTGATTTTAATTATAGTTTTTGGTGTTTGCAAATAAACACTACATAAATCATTTTTTAATTTAACCTAATTTTTTTCAACTTTGTTGTATAGACTTATCTACGCTTATCTACCATATATACTTATATGTTCCGATTTGTAATTTTTATTTTGAAAAGATTTTTTCTTTTTTGCTTTTATAACTTTATAATTTTTTTTCAAACTTTCGAACTTTTTTTAATAAACTTTTTAGTTTCACTCTTTTATATAATATTAGGACTTTATTATATTAAAATAAAAATATAATTAAAATTATATTTTTCTCTATTTCGCGAAGGGGCTTGGTAATAAGGCATTTTGTTTTCAACTTGCACCAGTCAGATTGTAATTATATATATTTATTAGATCTTGAGGATAACATTGTAAAACATGTGTATATTGACAAAATAAAACTAAAACACTATAGATGTTAATAGCATAAATCAGTTTAGTTACTCGCATTGCGATACTTTTCAAACATTTTGTATTAAAATTTTCAATTAAAAGCATTTGATGTTGTGAAATTGCATATAAACAACTCATAAGTCTTTCTTATAAATCTATTCAGAAAATAATTGTTCTTAATTATGTGCCGCAATGTTTATAAGTATAAGCTGCTACAGCTTAATTTATCAAGTTTTAAATGTTTTAATACAAATCTTCATGGTTTCAGAGTTACAAAGTTTATATAAAAATATTACCAACAATTTTTACATCAAATACTTCCGTCTTGTATTATAAGATGGCAAAGGCTTCTAGACCTTGAAAAAAGCTTTTATTGGATTCATAACATGTCCCAATTATTGGTATAAACAAGAATACTGCAGCTAAAAGAAGCAGACGTTTTTCTCGTTTAAATCATTAAATTGTTGGTTTTTCATTTAAAAACTATAAATGGGGGAAATATTCCATTGGGAAATATTCCATTTTGCGAGAGAAAAAGATCCAGGAAAAAGAAATTAGATTTTAATTGACTAAAAATCTAATTGACGGTATCATTGAAAACCTGCTCTCTTATTTGCTCGTATTCCAACAAAGTCGAGCAAATAAAGTCTGTCAGACGTTGATCAGATTGTTAAGTAGTTAAATTTCTACTTTCTGCTACTCACTCAAGTTCTACAAGTTTTATAAATGAACGCAACAAATTTCTACAAGTAAACATTTTATAAATGGACGCAAAAAAATTTAGAAGACGAAAGAACTACTGTTCTTTCGTCTTCTAAAATTTGTTTTTATCACCATTAACAAGTTATAAAGATAAAAATGTATATAGTATTATTGAATATATTAAATAAATACTAAAAAAAAGGACTGTGTAGATCAGATTGTTCGTTTGGATTACCGAATTACCTTTTACTTACTGAAAAAAAAATCCTGAAATAAAAAGACAAAAAAGAGTTGTAAAACAGAAACCGCCATCTTTTAAATTAAAACTCGACTATTTGATATGCCACACACAGACACCTACACATCGCTAGAAGACTCTGCTAATGATAATTGGCTAGTTGATTAAGCATTCCTAAAAAGCAAACACAAGTTTCTTCAAGTTGGTTCAATGGCCGGAGTAGACATAAGTCTTTATGCAAAAGAGCATCAATGCCTCATCAAATTACAGCATCACAAAATTTAAAAATTATAAAGCAAATTGGTCGTTCTCAACGACTAAAACGTAAGCGCCATATACTAAAGCTCTTCATAAAAGCAACATCCAATCCTATCTTAAGTCAGAATAAATCACCCAGAGTACAACCATTCGAAAGATGTAACAAGATCAAATAAGAATTTCATAGAATATAAAAAGATATTAAAGTATGGCCTCATGATCAAAATAGTTTTTTTATTTCAACAAGCACTTGAAATAAAAAATTGATCAAGAACTGGTGGAACTCTGTTTTTTTCGATGAACATAATAATAGGTTTCCGTATTTGTTATGCTGGTTCTGATCACCATGCAAGATGGATGTCAAAGCCATTTATTATTCAAAATGATCCTCACCCTCGTACTTTAAAACCCAATGAAGAAGAAAAAGAGATCGAGAGAATGACAGAGTACTTTGCCTTTTTTTACGGAAAGTATTTTTTGAAACGACACTTAGGATACTTTTAGATCAAATCTCACCGATGGTAAAAACTCCGTAAGAAATTAAAAAAAAAGTTTAAAATGAACTACCTTAGTAGTATATGTAAATAATAAAATTTAAAAAGTATATATTTTAAAGCTCTCTGGCAGTGTAAACGAAATTTATGAATATAAGATTTTGAGAAAAACAAACGACGCCAATTTTTTATGTCTTTAAAACAAAAAAATAAATATTTTAACTGCACAACTTGATTATTGCTGTCTATAAACATTTTAAATATATTTCAGTTTGTTTATATTTTCAAAAAATATAAGTATTGAGAATTTTAATGCAAACAAGACAGTTGCTAAGGAACTATATAATCAAAACAACAGCTAAAAAGTTATCATAGTGTATGGAGCTAATTGTTATAACAAGAACTTTGCATAACTTAAACTCATTAAGTCAAAACTATAAGGTTCTGTCTCGAGAATTAACTTTCGAAATTGTTAAAATTTTAATCAAACATTTTTCAACGTTAGAAATTTTGAAATTTTCGTTGAAGTATTTATTACATTATTAAATTCTGCATAGCTGCATCTAAATGTTTTTTTGTGTTATTAATATTCTAAAATCTAAAAAACAGGATAAAGCAATTCTTAAAATCTCTCGCTCCACCCCCCTTTTAACTACACTCTTCAAAATCAATATTGATGGCAAGATTTAGTTTAGCTAAAAAAAAATGTTTTCAAAGAATGTTTATTTTTTTAAAATGATTTACTTTTAAATGTAAATATATATAACTTTTTATATTCCTCCTTACACGTAAGAAAATGCACATTTTCCTTTTTTGGGTATCAAATAAGTTTACAGAGCGGGCTTAAACACTTGGGTTTTACACGGGATAAAGAACACTTTTCTTTTGTCTCAATTGATCGGATAAAAATTACGGAAAAAATATCAAATTTTACGGCAGCAATTTAAACTCTTATTCAATATGGAAACTGACTTTCTCATCCAAAATCTATCACTCAGTTGTTCGAACCTCAGTAGCATCTACATAAAGTAAGGGTCTGGAACTTTGCAGAAACAATGGCGCGATCATGCAACTAGACAGAATTAGAAGGAGTGCATTGAAATCTTTTTTAACCTATCGAAACAGGAAAAATTATGTACACTATTTATTAATTCAACACATCAAAATGTCTACATTAAAACAAATTGAATTTATCTATTTGTCTTTTGGACAACAAATCAACGTAGATATTATTGGATCTCAACTGAACGATACAATAAAACACTTTTTTGTACACGAAGTCTAGTAGGTGTGCAGTAGTAGTGAAATAAATTTTGAAATTATTAAGAACATTAAAAAGGGAATTTTTTTTAAAAATTAATTCAACTTTTCGAAAACCAATTTAAATCAAAAATTTCAAAACTTATTTGGTAATTCGATAAGTTTTTATTGAATATTTTTATTGAATTCGAAATAATTTTATTGATAACGTTTTATTCAAAAATTTTTGAAAATGAACCTTAAGAAACACGTAATATTGAAAATATTCAAAAATCGTCAAATCATTTGATTCACGAATTTTATTTTTTTCACGGGATATATTTTTATCTATAATTATATTACTAGTAAAAGCACTGCATTTTTTTTTTTTTTTACACTCGTATGAAACAACTATTTAATACGATATCTGGTAAATATATATATAAAAAATCTGCTAAATAAACAAAAACTCTGTAAAATCTATCGTTCAAAGGAATAGTTTACAAAGTTTTTGTTAAAACTATTACAAGAAACATATCTAAGATAGTGATTCAAGTTATAAATATGTAAAACAACAAATAACCTCTATTTGTAAATGTTCAAACAGTGAAATTAAAGGACCAGAGAACTGTATAAAATATTTATACAAAAATTATATAACGAAAAAATAAAATAATATTATAAAAATATATAACTGCAGTTTTATTTTAGCAGAAATTTGATGGCAGAGGAACAAAGTAAAAGATTAAAACCAAATGAAAAATATGTTAAAAGGGGGGAGGCTCTGGTTCCGATAAATCTGAACTCATGTCATCACCGTCATCGCTATCTTCATCGTCATCGTTGTCATCATTATCAACAACATCTCCTTCATCTGAATAATCGGTTAACAAACAATCTTCTGGATCACTCGATGCATCACTACCAGTGATTCGCAATGAAATTGTAGATCTGTATAAATCATATATTATATACTTAAAAAAATGTTAAAGAAGATGTAAAATATAATGTGGAGAATAAATTTTGATTTTTATGATTACCTCTTGTTAAAAGAAATTTCTTGGTGGTCCTAAAAATAAGATAAATCGATTTAATAAGAACGCAAAAAAAAAAAAAAAATTGTTAGATAAACAAAGAAAAATGTAAATAAAGGTTATTAAGTCTTTTTGAAACTCAGTTTGAAAATTTGAATGTATGCAGGTACTAAGATATTTGTAAGAAAAATAAATTATTCCAAAATTCATTTCAAAAATATGATCATAAATATATTTCTTTAACCTGAGTGATTCTCAATAAGACAAATTTTTTATTTTTAGGTGGTTTTTACATTTATACTATTTGAAATATTTTAAATATCTTGAAAATGTTCAAATATCTAATATTTTTAACTTAAACTTTTTTTTGACATCACTTCCAACAAGGCTGCAACAAAGGCTTAACATCTTCGCTTCCAACAAGGCAGCAAGCAACCACTATTAGAGTCGGAAGTTAATGGAAGAAAAAAGATGAAGTTAATAGAGCATGATAATGATTGACAGACGACTTAAAAGGTTGCAAATTATATGAATTAGGAAAGCAAGATGAAGGAAGCGAATTCCAAAGAACTGATGTTCGAAGAAAACTCAAGTACAAACTAGTTTCGAACGATACAAATTTAAACCACTATTAGAGTCGGAAGTTAATGGAAGAAAAAAGATGAAGTTAATAGAGCATGATAACGATTGACAGACGACTTAAAAGGTTGCAAATTATATGAATTAGGAAAACAAGATGAAGGAAGCGAATTCCAAAAAACTGATGTTCGAGGAAAACTCAAGTACAAACTAGTTTCGAATGATACAAATTTAAATTTTAAACCAAATTGAAACAATCCAAATTTGCATATAAGCTAATTTCGAACAAAACAAATATTTATGTGTAAAAACAAAATGAGAAACTTTTTTCTTGTTTTATAAATTTTCTCAATAAAAGTTACTTTTTTTAAATATTGTGTCTGTCCTGTGGAAATAATTTAATAACTAAACATGACTTGCATTGTTATTAAATCATGCATAATTTAGTTATTAAATCATGCATAAACTAGTTATTAAATCATGCATAAATTTGCAAATTAATTAGAACATGCATACATTTATTAGCCCCGTCGTAGATGGAAGCGGAACATTACGAGCATTTTGTATCATATCAAATGCTTTGTTGGGTAGATCAATAGCCAATCCAATTGCTGCAATAACTCGGACTGCCTAAATGACATACAGCTTCATTAAATGACACAATTTATAGTATAAATAGACAACTACAAGCAATTGACAGCATTGAAGAAAAAAAAAGTTTAAATAGTTTTCAAAAATTTAATTTCATTGTATGAAAATTATTTCGTACCTTTGAAAAGCATTTTGTAAGCTTTTCGTCGGAAGCTAATCCAGCCACCAGACAATCTGCTTCTCCCCAATCCTATTTAAAGTAAAGTGATATGATTGCTTAATAAAAAATTTTCACGTTTAGCTTAAAAAATTAAATTTAAGCTTAAAAAATTAAGTTTAAGCTAAAAGCCCTTAACTATTTAACTAATATATATCTGGAAAAAATAAATCTATTACCTGGGCAACATTTTCTACCACTAGAAAAAGTTCAGATAAACCACGTATAACAGGAGATATTAAAGTTAAACTAGTGCCTGAAAGAAAACCACAGCAATAAGTTAAAAAAACAAACAGAGTAAGATTAGTGAAAGAAAGCAAAGTATTTTACTATAAAAAAAAATAAATTATATCCTAACTTCCTTACCTGAGTCTCCTTCAATTGAATTAGTATACAAGGTCCAAAGTGGTCGAAGCAAAGATAAATCAGGTCTATTTTTTGGTAAAGTGGGTTCAATATCAGGACCAAACAAATACTCATCCCTAACATAAATTTATTTTTATTGACATAATATTTTTTTAAAAATGAACTAAAAAAAGACTAATATTCGGATAAAAAAAGTCAAAAAGCAACACTTAAAGAAAAACAATCGTGTTTACCCAGCGCAAATTTGTAGTATTCGCAATAAAAGTCCAGTTGCCATTAGTCTTTGTTGACCAACCTGATTGCAAGCCACAACAATTAACCATGTCCATAAATGTTTTAATGGCAGCTTTCTAAGAAGAAGTGAAAAAAGAGAACTTCAAAAATTTTTTTTGTCATTAAAATATACTTCATGTAAAGTTTGAAATTAAAGCATTGTGGTTAATTTCATAATAAGTTTATTATTATTATGTTCAAAAGAACATAATAATAATAAACTTATCATGCAGCAGGTTAATACTTTTATGATCAATATTGTTAGCTATCATGCAACAGGTTATCAATTATGTTATCTTATTATTGCTAGTTATCAATCAACAAGCTATTGTTTCTGCAATCACAACATTGTTATCTATCATTCAACAGGTTATCATTTCTGTAACCATTTTATTGCCTAGTTATCATGTAACAGGATATCATCTGAGTAATCACAAAATTTATAGTTATTATTTCTATTATTTTTAGTTATCAAGCAACAGTCAGTCTATCATTTCTGTTATATATTTGTATTTCAATTCGATACTTTGTAAAAAAATAAATTTGATAAAAAAATATTTTGCAACAAAAATAAGTTAAAAAAGTATAAAATTTAAAATTTTATTTTTTTTATCTTTATAATTCACCTCCCCAAGGCCGACAAGGCCACTACAGATGAGTAGGCTACTTGTGGTTATAACCCTCTCTTAACTCTCTAACTCCGAAACACGATCCATGATGAACAAGGCCACTGCATGGAGAAACAAGTTGAGCGCGGTACTACCAGGGACGTGGCAAGAATTGAACTCGGAACCTCTTGGTTATGAAGCGAGCGCTCTACCACTACACCACTACCGCATTAAGATTGCTACATCGACAACTCTATAACTACTCTTTTGAAGCCTCAAGATCAATAATCCTAATTCTAAAATCACAAATTTTGGAAGGCAGGGTATTTATGCAATAGCTATTAGTATGGAACAAAATTTTATGGTAAACAAAAAAATTATATTCATTAAATTTATTTTCAGACAGGTAAAGTAAGTGATAGTAAAGGATAACTTATTTTCCTCATACTTGTATGAGGAAAATAAGTTATCAACAAGTTACCAAGTAGTAGTTAAAACAACAAGTTACCAAGTACTGATTCAAACAACAAGTTGCCAAGTAGTGATTCAAACAACAAGTTATCAAGTAGTGATTCAACTGAAAGTGAATTTTTCAGTACAAAACAAAAACATATGCAAGACAATTAAACCAGTTGATAAAATAAAAAAAAAATGCAATTAGTGCTCGTATTTAAATACATTAAAAAAAAACCCTGCTATCTCCAACAACAACAATTGACCCTGCTAAATAGTGCATTAAAACACATCTTAGAGAGAAAAATACAAAAATAAAGTTTAAAGGTTAGACAGAAACTATTGTTTATTGGTTTTAATGAAAAATAAATTTTACACTGAGCTAAATTAAAGTTTAGTTCAGTGAAAATTAATTTTTTTTTTACTAAACTAATCAAAAACTCCCCAAGGCCTTAGAAACCACTAAAAAAAAAGGGACAAAATATATATTTTTTCAAAACTGTTGTACAATTTTTCCTCTATCTTTCAATTCCATAACATGAGGCTTAATGAATAAGTCTGCTTTGCAGAGAAAGTTGAGTGCAGCATTAGTAGAAATGTGGTAACTAATTCAGAACTTCTTGCTTATAAAGCAAGCACTCCAATAATGATGATTTATTCTTGTTTTACATCAAAACCAATTCTGTTATAGTAATACAAAGGAAGAAAATTATGCCCTTACCCTATATATACTTATCCTATATGTAAGATTATGTATTTACATACGAAGGTCACTATGATCTAGGTATATGATATATATATATGTAGATCTATGAGTCTTCAAAAATTTGCTACTTTGTAAGAAATGGAAATATAGTTATATTTATAGTAATATAGCTATATCACTTGCATTTTTATTTAAAAGATTTTAATTGTAATAAATAGCATTTCAGTTTAAAAATTTTTTTCTTGATTTTTTAAATAAAATTATTTTTGTAAGTATATTAAAAAGTTTACTTGCAATTTATTTTGCATCCTTAAAAACAAGTTTTTTAATACTTATATATTATTAAATAACAGATGAAATAGAGGCCAATAATCAGCACAAATTTGAACCATCTTCACGTTTTAAACTCTCAATTGATTCTAATATTGAAACCAATAAGTTACTGAAGAAATTATTTTTATTATACTAACAATTTATTAACAGTAACAAGTGAAAGATTTAGATTGTAACAAGAATTCAAATGACATTGCTTTTGACATCACGTACTAAAACGTGGTTCATTTATAGTAATCTCAGAGGTACCAAGGTTCTATATCAAGTCTTACACTGGTTATTAAGTCTTATACAGGTATACAATGACACTTTACCTAAACCTACAGTCTGATATTTTTTACCATTTAAGGTTTATTTCCTAACAATTCATATATAAATTTTTAACCTCAATAAAAAGTCAACCATTTTTGTTATATAATAGAATTACATTCAATACAATTGTAAACTCCTTACAAATCAAACTTTCTTAACAACATTAATTTATAAATATCGCAATACTACTTTACCTTGCTACATGATGGTCTTGAGAGAGAAGTGCACTTAGAATCGTACAACCAGTCTCAAATCTAAAAAGAAAGAATATTTAAGAAAACAAATCATGCATAAAATTTTTTTCAGAATGAATAATTAAAAAAAAAGAAGCAAATATGCATACTTTAAAAAAAAAAAAACCAATTAACCAATCAAAAAAAATTAATATATAATTGCCTTCCTAACTGTCCTCCTGTAACCACAAATTTCCATCCCCAGTCATTATTACTTGAATCAGAAGTGAATTGGTAATATATAGTATCTCCTAAAATACATACTCTTGGATTCATATACATATAAAAAATAACTATAAAAAATATAATATAAAAAAAGACTATAAAAAATAAAACAAACTCAAATTTATGAGCTAAATAAAAAAGCATTAAAATTTATATTTTTTAATTAAAAATTAGAACTAATGAAGTCTTTATCTCATTTGTTAAAAAGTCTGTAAATTCTGTCAGGGTTACTAAAGGGTGTATGTAATGCCATTTTGAACATGTTTTTGTCAAGTTCTGTAATAAAATTCCAATTCTAATTCTGTAAAGTTGTGTAAAATATTTCCTAATTTCTGTCAAGGAGTTGATTGTTACAAAGCATAAAAAAATCAACCTGGCATTTCAAAATCCTGCCAATCGCCAGAGCCACTAAAAACTCTTCTGTTCTGCTGTAAATTTGGTGATGTAGATAAAATTAGTTCATCACAATTGTATTCTGTAGAGCATCTATAAAAAAAATTAAATAATTATGCACAGTTTATTAGAGAAATAAAAAACTAATAGAAAAGAAAAAAAAAAAAAAATGGTGACTATGTTATTGATGGCAACAATATATAAAATAACAACAATAAATATGTTTAATATTTAATAATAAATTTTTTTTTTTATAAACTCTTATTTTTGCAAATTAAAACAAGAAATCTTTAAATAAAATAAAAACCTCTCATCAAACCGCACAAAAAGACTTGATGCTCCAGGAATACAAACTTTGTCCTTAAAAAAAACAATTTTTTTCAAACAAAATAAAAATTTACAGATAAAGAAAATAATTAATAAATAATTGAAAGTAGTATATTGGGTATTAGAAATAAATACGTACTTCATTGGTATTTTAATTAGATGTGTATTTCAAAGATTACTAGTTAAGCAAAAGTTAATTATAAGCACTGTTATGTTTAGATGTACCTTTTTTTTAGGTATCCTAAAAGTTATAAGCAGAGGCATAATTTTATTTTTTAGACAGAAAATCAAATACAACAATAAAAATTTCCAAATCAATTATACTTTTATTTTAAAGTTCTCACAAAGTTTTTTTTTTTTTTTTACAAAAATATGATTATAAAGATTTTTTTTAAAACTAACTTTTTTCTCCTCAATTGAGTTGCATTTTTATGCAAATCTTATTTCCATCTTTTTTTTTAATCTTATTTATAAACATGTTTTTTTTTTTTTTTAATTTTTTAATATTATAGAAATTAAAAGTTTTTTTTATGTCAATAAAATTGAATTTATATTAGAAACAAGTTTAAACACAATTTACCAAAAATTAATTCTGATTTACTTTGCTTCCACCACCTTTTAACCTTTTATGCCAATTCAATTGAAGCTTAATAGAATTCATGACAATAAAAAATCTATGGCAATTGTTTCAACTTTTTATTATTATATCAAATTTTTATTTGATTTAAAGAATTATAAATATGGAACGTTTTATGCAAAGACTATAAAGTTATGCCTCTAGTATAAGATGCTATACAAGGTATGATTAACTGGTCAACCTCTATTTTTGCATTATTTTTATATTTATGTTCTGATTCCACTGTGATACTTGGTAATTGAACTTCTCCCATACACTGAACAGCTGGCAAGGCAAGAGGCTTGCTGCAACATTGAATGAAATTGAATACAACCTAAAATTATAAATTGATATTTTAAAAATATATTATACATCATATAACTATTATACTTCTTTTAACTATATAATATAAATTTTTTATTATATAGTACAAATTATATTATAAAAAGAATATAATATAATTAAAAATTATATCTAATAACCCTAAAAAACAAAGATCACAATCAAAGAGATCTTTAAAAATAATGCCAGTTATGTTTAAATATACTCTCACACTCTTAAATTTTTATGCAGTTATGATCTCTCTTAAACTTAAATATACTCTCACACTCTTAAATTTTTATGCAGTTATGATCTCTCTTAAACTTAAATATACTCTCACACTCTTAAATTTTTATGCAGTTATGATCTCTCTTAAACTGTGAATAAAAAGGTGTAAGTAGTTTTTCCATTATTATTCAAAAACTAAAACAAAAATTAAATAAAAAAAGATTAGATAAAAGTTTGGTTTCCAAAAGTTATAGAAATGTTGTATAGCACATTGTATAATGTTCCATTTTGTTATACAACAAGTATTGCTTAAATTGATTTGATTCTTTTGAACTTGAATTATGAATGTCTGAACTTGAATTATGAATGTCTGAACTTAAATTATGAATGTCAGAATTTGAACTATGAATGTCTGAACTTGAACTATGAATGTCTGAACTTGAGCTATGAATGAACTTAACTGAACTTAAACTATGAATGTCTGAATTTAAAAATCATCTGCAATCTTTGTTTTGCAACATAAATTTTGTTGTTAAGTTGTGTAACTTATGCAAGAAAATGTTTCCATTACGTTGGCATTATTACAACTTTTAGAAACCAAGCTTGAAAAAGAGTAATTCTAATTTCATTTACATGCATGAACCTTTAGTTAACTAAAAAAAGATTAGCAATCTAAAATCAAACACCAAACATGACATCCAACACTAATTAAGTAATATTTTTTCTATACTTTAAATTATTCACCTTAACAACATCATAACAGGCCATCAAAGTGAATAGTTAAGCATAATATTTTGATTTTAAACCCTTAAACTTCTTAATTCTGTTTTCTCTTTGTAAAAAACAAATACAAAAAATCAAACAAATGCAAAATTAATTTTAAATATTTTGATGTCTAATCAAAAGTCTCAAATCAAAGGGTATAAAAATATCAAAATTAGATATGTAAAAGCTTATTTTGGATTTTATACTCTTGTAAGAAACATTGGCAAATAAAGAAAA
Source organism: Hydra vulgaris (assembly GCF_038396675.1). NCBI lineage: Eukaryota > Metazoa > Cnidaria > Hydrozoa > Anthoathecata > Hydridae > Hydra > Hydra vulgaris. Next base: position 49,405,236 of record NC_088927.1, on the reverse strand, counting down.
ACTATTTAAATGTAAGAGTTATTTGAGTTCATACCTTTTGAAAATGTTCTTTACTTTCATTGCTCTGTATAAGATCCAACAGCCCCACAATTTGATGAGGATCAATATCACCTAACATTGGATAGATATCAATGGATTTAGGCCAGACAGCAAATAACCAGCCTACAAGATGTCTAGCATAACCAACTGATACAGCATGTGTAAGCTAAACAAAAAAGCATAAAATAATTACTAAA